>NC_041383.1:583269191-583276219 GCF_002162155.2 Triticum dicoccoides | reverse complement strand
CCCCCGCGGAATAATCTCGTTGACGCGAAGTCAACACATAATCTTGGCAGTTTTGAAATCAACGTGGAAACATGAGGTGATGGACAGATGTGCACGAACTCATTATTTAGCTAAGCTTGTGCAACGGAACCAATGATCTGAATCTGGTCCATCATGGTCGATCAGTCCATCTAGAAAAGTATTAAGGGCCCCACCAAAACGAGTGAAATTTGGTCAACTTTTTATACCAAGGCTCCATCGTGTTCTCTTGACCTCTTTCCATGACCTTCTTTATTTTGCGAATACGCAAAATTTGCGTATCTTTCATTGGTAGAAGAGTAGAACAAAATACAAGCGGCACTAGCACAAGATTACACGTTGCACATGCGGACTACTCTCATATGATGCTTCCATGACCTTCAACTCTATAATCTCATCACCCTAGTAAAAGGACCTGCGTTTTGACAATCCTCGTTGCTTAGGAAGTTTGGAAGGAACAAAAAAAAGATAAGCTACTCCTTCAAAATCAATCTTCGTCACTGTTTATACTCTTGGTGCTGACAAAATGATTGATCCAGCTAGCATTGTAGACAATCTTGGACTTGCTAAATCTGTGTTCTGCCATACATTGCAACACCAGTGAACTCAATAACAAAGCACAAAATCTCCCCCCCACCCCTCCCTCCCCGCCCGATAGGAGGAGGACACCATCACTCTTATGAGCTCGTGCTCTATCTCCTCCTGCTATCAATCTGAGAGACTAAATACCTACTCTTTGTGCGGATGAATGATCTCAATCTAGTTACTTCGTAATTTTGCAAGGTTTGATTAGTAGTTCTAGTAGTGGATTCTGTTACAACAAATTGCGACATGCTGAATTTAAAACTCGGTTAATGCACAGTTAGAAGATTTCCATTTAGACTCGGATCGAAATCAGCAGTAGTTAACATGAACAAAATAGGTGTGGTTTTCGTCAGTCCTACATTAACCTAAACTACACATGCAGTAATGTCCACAAAAAGGTGCAAATGACAGGAAAAGTGAACTGATCAAATTCTCATGAACACTTTGCATTTGTGCATGCAACTGTTTAAAAAAATGAGAGCCTACAAACTCACAACTTATGTATGTTGATAAAAAAAATCAGAACACCTCATGTTTGTAAAAAAAATATCTCCACATAAGCACTAATATGTGGGTCCACCTTGTCTTAACCCAAAAAAACTTAGAAGGGGTCAAACTGGCAAATGATTGGTTAAATGAACTAAAATAGAGGAATTTATATGAAGTGGGGCAAATCATGCAAAAAATGTGAAACTTAGGGGTAAAATGGATTTAAATCAAAGAAAAACAATGTAAGGAAAATACAATGGGTTTCGTCTTCCCACGAAAATCATGGGATGAATTTAAGTGCACAAAGTCATGTAGCATAAGGTAATCTTTATTCAAAGAAAGTTTAAAGAAATAACATTTCAAAGCAAATGCCCTAGTTTAATCTTCCATGAGAAGTACTTTCTCTGTAAACTAATATAAAAGCGTTTAGATAACTAAAGTAGTGATCTAAACACTCTTATATTTACGGAGGGAGTAGTATATTTTCTTGATTTCTAAGCAATAGAATTGTATACTGAAAAGGAGTTAATGCTAGCACACACCGATCGATAGTATAAGATGTGGACATCTGGATTACATGGAAGTAGAATGTGAAAGCTAACAATCTGATTCCCTTCAAAGGTTAGTTCACATTACACATGCCCCCCTGAGGATGTTAACTTAGAGCATCTTTAGACGATCACCTGTAACTTAATTCCCCATCATATTCCTTATCCTTTAATTTCTCATCTTTTTAGGAAATTAAACTTTTGTCCATCTAGCTGATCCCCCAAACAAACTCGGCCCCACTTTATTTTAAATGAGGATTACCCTGGCCTCTGCATTGGGAGATGCACACAACCATTTGTTAAAACAAACCAAGTATTAAAGTATCACGAGCACCTCAGGTACTAAAGAAGAGAAAATATATGATGAAGTGTCACAACCAGCATAAATAGGACAAAATGCCTACACATATATCCTATTATTGGACCGTCATCTAAAACGGATGTGTGTATTCCGTGGTACCATCTCTCATCGGTTGCACCAAAAAACCATGAGCTCCTTTGCTTTCGTATGGTGTAGTAATGACCATGTACAGATCTGTCCAGACACTATGTATATGACCTAGTTTTTTTTAATTTGTGTTCTTTTAAACAATCGTTTCGACAATCCATATAGATCAAAGTAATGCACAAACTCCCTCACGGATGCATGCCATCGTATTGGACTCCATCGCACATAACCAATTACCAAAAAAATTAATATTGAAGTTTGGCTAGTGGGTAATTAAAAAAATAAGGGTTGAATTGTTTCATCTTGGTTTCAGAAACAACAAAGTTTACTATCTTTCCATCTACGCTTTGTCAAATTATTCTTTGTAAGGATCACTCCCTTATGCATGAACCACATGAAAGTCTTCATATTCATCTTCTTCTCCTTCCCTCTTCCTCTTCCTTCCCATGCAGCCAAGGACGAATTCTCGTCAATAGATGATGCCCATGAGCTAGCTAGGACCTACGATAGATGATCCACAGAATTAACTTGATAAAGGCTCACCGAGAATGACATACGCGTGTGAAGGAGTTGAGGAAGTAGGAGAATTTTTTTTCTCCCCGGGCCAAGGTTTGGGTACTTCTTCGTCTGAATGGGTTCTTCTCATCTTTCTTCTCGTAGTGGTACGATGGTGTGGTCTGAAACATAATGAAACATCAGACTCGGTGACGGCGACCATGTTTCCCTATACACAAAAATGCAGTTGATGATGTTTCTCATATGTATGTGCTCTTCCACTCATGGTGCTGCTCCGCTTGTGGCCAGAGACAACACGCACGTCGAGGAGGGGGGGCGGAGTCAATAGGAAGGACGAAAAAGTGGAGATATTGGGCGAGGAGGTTCCACGGGTGCCGGGGTGTGTCAGGGGATGGTCGACGGCAAGGTAGGTCGTGGCGGTCGCAGTGGCCACGGGCGGCAATGTTCATTCCTAATTTTTAATGAGACTTGACTTCCCTAGACAAAAATGAGCTACAAAGTTTTCAAGGATCAAAAGTTATATTTTTGGGGGAACTAAATTTTTGGGGGTTCGGCTAGATGGGTCTTAATTTGCAGGACCTGAAAAAGTTCCCTAAATATAGCTTTTAGGGGATTGGCTAGAGATCTTCTTCATTGTCCACTCATGCCAAGTGGTGGCCAGAGATGTTCGTAGGATGGTTAATTAGTACTCATGTATGTATACAAAGGATGATACTGTTAGAGTTGTGTCGAATATTGTGTACAAGTTAAGTTACAGTTGGACTCTGAGTAGTATTGTGTTTAGATAGGATATGGAGTCGTGTCCTAGTAGGACACTTGTATCTTAGGCCTCTCATATATAGCGAGCGTAGACACACGATGTAACCCATGCCAACAAGGAATGCAGGGGAAGCCGACCGCATGTGTCGGCGTCCTGGGCGGCCGGGTGCCGTATTGTAGCGGTGTCATGGGAAGCAGCGCCCATAGTCAGGCCCCGGGGATGTAGCCATATCGGTGAGCCTCGTTAACAAATCTCGGTGACGCGCTCGTGTGATTGCTTGGTCCTCGGATGATCAACAATATGCCTCGGATTTATTCTAACAATACTTTATCTGTAAATGATTGGACCTCAGTTGAAGATCAAACTCAATTTTTCAACACTCCACTGCCCACTCAAGCATTCTTCCCAGTTCAATGAACCGCATCTATTGGTGCAGATGCATGGTTGTTAGAGTACATAATGGGCCTGGGCTGGCGGTATAGCCCGTTAGTCTTAGGGTTAATTAGAGATTAGGGTCACTTGCTTAGGGGTCAAGTAAGCCTTGCTTGGGAGTCAAGTAAACCTCTCTATATAAAGAGAGGAGAGGTATCAATCTAATCAAGCAAGAATTAAGAAGGAAATCCCTTCCCTCTTGCCCGGCCGTGCGCAGAAAGGCCCCCGACCGGCCCTCTCGCGCCCTCCTTCTAGCAGCCCCATAATAGTCTGGTATCAGCTAGCTTCGGTTCGATCATGTCTTCACCGCCGCCCAACCCGTCTCTCCCGCTGTCGGCCACTCTTGCCTGGCCGGGCTCCTTCATCGCGCCCACCCCCGCCGTCCTCACCCCAGAGGAGGTGTCCGGGGCGCCGCGAGACTAACCAGGCGGTCCAGGAGATCCGCCTGTTCTTGGCTGGGTCCTATGGGCCGAACCCGGCTGTGCCGTCGTGGTAGCCGCCGCACCAGGCGGCCTCCGCCGTGCTCGCCGGGCTGCTGCAGCTGCCATCCATCACCACCACCGCCCCGTCCTGGCTGCAGTGACAACCGTCGCTCCTGGCGGCCTTCGCTGTTCCCGGCGCTCCACTGCAGCTGCAGTAGCTACCGCCGGTTAGCTCCGCCGCCCAGTATGAAATGCCCTACGACGGGACTGCGACGACCTCGTTCCCATCAGCGCCGCCGCTGTCCCAGGGCGTCCACACCCAGCAGATCAAGTCCCTACCGTCGCCATCATCGCTTTCGTCTTGGATCTCTACCCGCCACGTGTCGGCGGTGGTGAGGCTGCAGGCTGTTGCGTGTGGCCTCCTAGCGCGTCGGCGTGTGCGGAAGATGCGTGGTCTGCAGCTGCGTGCGGTTTCCCCCACGAGCGGCAGGCATGTTGTTTTCCCCGCGGGCAGCGACCTCAAAGTCTACGACATCGGCGGTTGGGGGGCGCACCCCTCCTCGTCACTCTCCATCGCAAGCCCTCCACTCTTCTCTGTGCGGTGCAGACCAATAGCCGTCCGACGGGGAGAAGGCATGATGTCAACGACAGGAGCGCACCGCATAGCACCACTGCGTTCCGCTGTCGGCCGCCGCGAGGGCGCCTCTGCTGGTCGCTCTTGCGACCACTTCCAGGTGGCCATACACATGCACTCCTTTTGTACAGATGATGTACATGGGATCCAGGTGACTGTACACGTGCCCGTCCAACATGCGGATGGTGTCCACTTTCAGTTAAGGGGTCCAAAAGAAAGCATCCCACTCCATTTCAGGTTAAGAGTAATAAAACAAGCCGAGATGTAAAAGGCTTGTTTTTAGGTGTTAAGTTTGTGTTGCGTCGAGTCATGGTTATAAGTTGGCTAGGCTGCAGCTCGAGGACAAGCTGCATGTCTAGATGGGGTGTAGTGTTAGAGTACATAATGGGCCTGGGCTGGTGATGACCCGCAAGTATACGGGATAGTTGTAGCCTCTTTCAATAAGTAGGAGTGTCAAACCCAACAAGGAGCTAAAGGTAGAACAAATACTCTCTCAAGTCCTATCGACCACAGATACGACTCTACGCACGCTTGACGTTCTCTTTACCTAGAACAAGTATGAAACTAGAAGTACTTTGTAGGTGTTGTTGGATAGGTTTGCAAGATAATAAAGAGCACGTAAATAAAAGCTAGGGGCTGCTTAGATAAAGATGCAAAAAGGTAAATATAGCGAGTGTGGAAAAGTGGTGGTAGGAGATGTGAAAGTGTCCCTAAGCAATTGACTATGTTACTAGACCGATAGCAAGTTTTATGTGGGAGAGGCCACTACTAGCATGTCATCCCTGACTTGGAATTCTATGCACTTATGATTGGAACTATTAGCAAGCATCCGCAACTACTAACATTCATTAAGGTAAAACCCAACCATAGCATTAAGATATATTGGCCCCCCTTCAATCCCGTATGCATCAATTTCTATGCTAGGTGGAAGCTTCTGTCACTCTAGCCCTCCAATACATAGTCCTATCAACATACAACTAACCCTATGGTGTGATCCACGCGCGCGCTCATCTGATGGGCACCAAAGGACAACAACATAACCACAAGCAAATTAAATAAATCATAGCAATTCATCAACCACCAATAGGACAACGAAAATCTACTCAGACATCATAGGATGGGAAAACATCATTGGATAATCATATGAAGCATAAAGAACCATGTTCAAGTAAAGGGTACAGCAGGTTGCGGGAGAGTGGACCGCTGAATATAGAAGGGTAAAGGTGATGGAGATGTTGGTGAAGATGGCGGAGGTGTTGGTGAAGATCGCGGTGATGATGATGGCCCCCGGTGGCGTTCCGGCGCCACCGGAAGCAAGGGGGAGAGAGAGCCCCCCTTCTTCTTCTTCTTCCTTGACCTTCTCCCTAGATGGGAGAAGGGTTTCCCCTCTGATCCTTGGCTCCCATGGCGTGGGAGGGGCGAGAGCCCCTCCGAGATTGGATCTATCTCTGTGTTTCTGCGTTCTCTGATTCTACCCCTTCATCGTTTCCTTTATATCTGGAGATCCGTAACTCCGATTGGGGTGAATCTTTCACCCAGATCTTTCTCATAAAATTAGATTTCTTGCTCCAAAAGAAGAGCATCAACCGCCTTACGGGTGGCCCACGAGAGCCCAGGTGGTTGTGAGGAGAAAAGGGGAGAAGATAGTCTCACATCAACTAGGCGTATCAACGGGCTATGGAGATGCCCATCAATATATATCAATGTGAGTGAGTAGGGATTGCCATGCAACGGATGCACTAAGAGCTATAAGTGTATGAAAGCTCAAACTGGAAACTAAGTGGGTGTGCATCCAACTTGCTTGCTCATGAAGACCTCGGGCGTTTGAGGAAGCCACTAGTAGAAAAGGGTCAAATGTGAAGCACATTAGTGCCGGTTTGTAAAAAAACCGGCACTAATGTGATCAATAGTGCCGGTTCGTGGCGGCGATCAATAGTACTGGTTCATGTTGAGCCTTTAGTACCGGTTCGTGCCACGAACCGGTACTAAAGGGGTAGTGGCAGGCTGGCGTCAGGCCGGGTCCCCACGAGCCCCTTTAGTACCAGTTTGTGTTACCAACCGGTACTAAAGGTCTAACCTATAGTACCGGTTCGTGCCAAGAACCCACACTAAAGGGGACAAGCCTTTAGTACCGGTTTGTGCCACGAACCGGTACTAAAGGGGCCAATTTTCAAAC
>NC_041383.1:583255667-583268741 GCF_002162155.2 Triticum dicoccoides | reverse complement strand
GTCGCCATTTCAGTTTTGAAAAATCCAAAAGAAAATGATTAAAACTTCAAAAAATAAAATCCTTCGGGAGGTTGTTATATTACTATATCTACTAGTTAGGAAAATTTGAAAACTTAAATTTGGACATGTTTTGCAAAAAGTGTAGGGAAAATGTAAAACTGCTATAACTTTTGCATACGATGTCGGAATAAAACGTATAATATATCAAAAAATTCAGCACGAAAATCCGCATCCGATGGAGACGGCCTACGACCTATTTGGAATTTTTTAGAATCCTCAAATTCCAAAAGGAAAAAAGATATGGTCAAATTTCAGTTTTTTAAAAAAAATTGGTTAAATTTGGTCAAACTACTTATTCAAGAAGTATTAATGTTACTACATAATTATTCAAGAATATTAGTGTTACTAAATTATTATTTCAATTTTTTGAATTTTGGTCAAATCTGGTCAAACTATGGTCAAACTGTGGTCAAACTATGGTCAAACTTATTCAAGAAATATTAGCGTTACTAAATAATTACTGTTTTTTAGAATAATAGTTTCAAACTCAAACGGTGAAATGTGTGACTTCATGCTCAAGCTAAACTCCTGTGGGTTAATAGGATTGACATCTTACTATTGTCAGGAAAATAACAAGTGCAGACTCGGAAACGAAGGAGAATAGAACCCAAAAGTTAAGCGTGCTCGGGCTGGAGTAGTGAGAGGGATGGGTGACCGGTCGGGAAGTTAGATGATTTGGAATGAGTGATCCACACTTGAGCAATTAAGAGAGGTGATTAGAGAAATCATCAAATAATTCAGAAAAATTAAAAATCGAAAAAAAATAAAAAAAATTCCAAAATTTTAAAAAATAATAAAAAAAAACCTTTAGTACCGGTTGGTAACACCAACCGGTACTAAAGGTCCCCCATATCAGGGCGCGAGCTCACGCCACGTGGTGTCACTTTAGTGCCGGTTCGTGCCGAACCGGTACTAAAGGGGGGGCCTTTAGTGCCCACACTTTAGTGCCGGTTCCATAACCGACACTAAAGGCCCTTACAAACCGGTTTTAAAGCTCCATTTTCTACTAGTGAGCCCATCATCGGAATATACAAGCCAAGTTCTATAATAAAAATTCCCACTAGTATATGAAAGTGAAAGCATATGAGGCTCTCTCTATGAAGAACATGGTGCTACTCTGAAGCACAAGTGTGGTAAAAGGATAGTAACATTGCCCCTTCTCTCTTTTTCTCTCATTTTTTCTTTTTCTTTTTCATTTTTTTTCATTCATTTTTTTATTTCTTTTTGGTGGGCTTCTTTGGCCTCTTTTTTTATTTGGGCTTCTTTGGCCTCTTTTATTTTTCATAAAGTCCGGAGTCTCATCCCGACTTGTGGGGGAATCATAGTCTCCTTCATCCTTTCCTCACTGGGGCAATGCTCTAATAATGATGATCATCACACTTTTATTTACTTACAACTCAATATCTAGAACAAAGACATGACTCTATATGAATGCTTCCTGTAGTGTACCGGGATGTGCAATGATCTAGCATAGCAATGACATCAAAAAACGGACAAGCCATGAAAACATCATGCTAGCTATCTTATGATCATGCAAAGCAATATTACAATGAATGCTCAAGTCATGTATATAATGATGATGGAAGTTGCATGGCAATATATCTCGCAATGGCTATGGAAATGCCATAATAGGTAGGTATGGTGCCTGTTTTGAAGAAGGTAAATAATGGGTTCATGATACCGGCGAAAGTTGCACGGCACAATAGAGGCTAGCAAAGTGAAAGAGTGAGTGTGCGTATATCCATGGACTCACATTAGTCATAAAGAACTCATATACTTATTGCAAAAGTCTACTTAGCCCTCGAAGCAAAGTACTACTACGCATGCCCCTAGAGGGATAGATTGGTAGAGAAAAACAATCGCTCGTCCCCGACTGCCACTCATAAGAAAAGCAATCAAAGAGCACCTCATGCTCCAACTTCGTTATATAATGGTTCACCATACATGCATGCTACGGGACTTGCAAACCTCAACACAAGTATTTCTCAATTTCACAATTACTCAACTAACACAACTCTAATATCACCACCTTTATATCGCAAAACTATTGCAAGGAATCAAACATATCATATTCAGCGATCTTAAAAGTTTATGTAGGATTTTATGACTAACCATGTGAATGACCAATTCTTGTCATCTCTCTAAAAAGATATAAGTGAATCAAGAGAGTTTAATTCTTTCTACAAAAGATATGCCCACGCTCTAACAAATATAAGTGAAGTAAAAGAGCATTCTACAGATGGCGGTTTTCTATGTGAAGAGAAACAGGCAATCCAAACTTCAAATGATATAAGTGAAGCACATGAAGCATTCTATAAAGCCATACTCAAAAGATTTAAGTGAAGTGAAATGAGCATTCTATAAATCAACCAAGGACAATCTCATACCAGCATGGTGCATAAAAGAAAAATGAAAACTAAATGCAAAAGACGCTCCAAGACTTGCACATAATGCATGAACGAAACGAATTCGAAAACATACTGATACTTGTTGAAGAAAGAGGCGATGCCTTCCGGGGCATCCCCAAGCTTATACGCTTGAGTCTCCTTGAATATTTACTTGGGGTGCCTCGGGCATCCCCAAGCTTGAGCTCTTGCCTCTCTTCCTTTTCCTCATATCAAGACATCCTCGATTAGACACTACATCCACACAAAACTTCAACAGAAAACTCGATAAGATCTGTTAGTATAATAAAGCAAATCACTACGCTAAGTACTGTAGAAAAAAATTAATATTTTGTTTTTGCATTGTGTCTACTGTAATATAGCTTTTCCATGGCTTAGTCCACTGATACAAATTGATAGATTCATCAAAACAAGAAAACTATGCATCAAAAACAGAATCTGTCAAAAACAGAAGTCTGTAGCAATCTGAACATACACCATACTTCTGGTACCCCAAAAATTCCACCAAAATTAGGAAAAATAAACAAGTTGTACAGAAAGACAGTGCAAAAGGAATCAGAACCAATTGACGTTTCAGTTAAAAATGTAAAATCGCGCACTACAGCCGAAGTTTCTGTCCTGCATCATACAAACCAACAAGCATTGTAAACATCCTAAAGGCAAACCTTGGCACATTATTTTTATAATACAATGGAATTGTACAAGGGGATAATTATTTTTGATGAAAAGTTTTTGTAATCAAGATTCACAAAGTTTCCGTGAGCATGAACAAAGTTCAAGGCTAGCTCCCACTTCAACAATGCTTGTCTTTCTCACTTTCACTTTCCTTTTTGAAAAAATTTTAGGTTCTCCTCTTTATTTTTTTGTTTTTAAACTATAATAAAGCACACAACAGAAATAAATGACTCTCTAAAACTTCCGGGTTGTCTCCCTGGCAGCGCTTTCTTTAAAGCCATTAAGCTAGGCATTTAGTGCTCAAGTAATGGATCCACCCGGATCCCAAGGTATATCAAAGCCAATTTTAATTAACAATGATTTGTAATTTAGTAGTGAGCACAAAGTAACATATATCATGCAACAACGAAGTCTAACTCTCTTCCTATGCATCGGCATGTCATAGTAAAGGCCAATGCATAGTATAAACAGTTTCTTGCAATTTCATAGTATGGGAAACATAGAGAGGTGGAGAAATAGTTCCTCTCTCATAATAATTGCAAGTAAGAGCAGCAAGCACATGCATATTATATCTATCAAAATCATCATGTGCAATGGTAAAAGGCAACCCATCAATATAATCCTTAATAAGCACAAACTTCTCCGATAAAGTGTAGTTGGGAGAATTCAAAAAGATAATAGGACTATCATGCATGGGTGCAATAGCAACAATTTCATGTTTAACATAAGGAACTATAGCAAGTTTGTCTCCATAAGCATAATTCATATTGGCATCTTGGCCACAAGCATAGCAAGTATCATCAAAAAGGGATATTTCAAACAAATTCAAGGGATCATACCAATCATCATAGCAATCATCCTTCGGTAAGCACGAAGGGGAATTAAATAATGTATGAGTTGGAGGGTTACTCTAATTAGAAGGTGGGCACGGGTAGCTAATCCGCTCTTCCTCCTTTTGTTCTTTGCTCTCCTCATCATCTTTTTCATCCAATGAGCTCACAGTTTCATCAATTTCTTCTTCCATAACTTCTTGCAAAATATTAGTCTTTTCTTGGACAGCAGAGACTTTCTCAATAAATGCATTAATGTAGTAATTGTATTCATATTTTTCATAGCAATATCTAAGTATAGCAAGATTTTCTGGTCTATAAACTGAATCATCAAAATCATCAAACGCTTTAAACATAGATTCAACCTCATAAGCACCCATAAAAGTAACAAATTCTTCTATTTGTTCCACATCATAGTAATCAAAGATACCATTAGCATAAGAAGCTAAGGTTTCATTATCATTGAATTTGCATGAAAAGGGAAGGTGTGGAGACTTCATCCTAGAACAGCAAGCATAATCATGCATCAAGCATAGTTGCCTAGCATAGCACTTCAACAGTTGAATTTGATCCCATAATAGTTTCCCCCTTTTGTGTCAAGCGATAATCCCTAAAGTATTCACGTTGATCCAACGTTACTCCCATAACATAATTGAGTTGGATTTTCTCAGGATTATCAAAGTAGTACATAATATCCTGAACATAACGAGCATCGAGGGTTTTAGGAGGTTCCCCATCTCCATGAGTAGCAAGTACACCTAATTTTTTTGGTATTTCGTGTTCCATATCCATAACTAAAGATAGAGAACAACTTAGAACAACAAATAAAAATTACTTAGTGATAAAGCAAACAAGCACACACGAGAATATTCACCTCACGCTATGACTCCCCGACAACGGCGCCAGAAAAAGGTCTTGATGACCCGCAAGTATACGGGATAGTTGTAGCCTCTTTCGATAAGTAAGAGTGTCGAACCCAACGAGGAGCTAAGGGTAGAACAAATACTCTCTCAAGTCCTATCGGCCACAGATACGACTCTACGCACGCTTGACGTTCACTTTACCTAGAACAAGTATGAAACTAGAAGTACTTTGTAGGTGTTGTTGGATAGGTTTGCGAGACAATAAAGAGCACGTAAATAAAATCTAGGGGCTGCTTAGATAAAGATGCAAAAAAGTAAATATAGCGAGTGTGGAAAAGTGGTGGTAGGAGATGTGGAAGTGTCCCTAAGCAATTGACTACGTTACTAGATCGATGACAAGTTTTATGTGGGAGAGGCCACTACTAGCAAGTCATCCCTGACTTGGAATTCTATGCACTTATGATTGGAACTATTAGCAAGCATCCGCAACTACTAACATTCATTAAGGTAAAACCCAACCATAGCATTAAGATATATTTGCCCCCCTTCAATCCCGTACGCATCAATTTCTATGCTAGGTGGAAGCTTCTGTCACTCTAGCCCTCCAATACATAGTCCTATCAACATACAACTAACCCTATGGTGTGGTCCACGCGCGCGCTCATATGTGTTGGGGAACGTAGTAATTTCAAAAAATTTCCTACGTACACGCAAGATCATGGTGATGGCATAGCAACGAGAGGAGAGAGTGTTGTCCACGTACCCTCGTAGACCGTAAGCGGAAGCGTTATGACAACGCGGTTGATGTAGTCGTACGTCTTCACGATCCGACCGATCCAAGTATCGAACGTACGGCACCTCCGAGTTCAGCACACGTTCAGCTCGATGACAATCCCCATGCTCCGATCCAGCAAAGCTTCGGGGATGAGTTCCGTCAGCACGATGGCGTGGTGACGATGATGATGCTCTACCGGCGCAGGGCTTCGCCTAAACTCCGCGATGATATGACCGAGGTGGAATATGGTGGAGGGGGGCACCGCACACGGCTAAGGAACGATCCGTAGATCAACTTGTGTGTTCTAGGGTGCCCCCCTGCCCCTGTATATAAAGGAGCAAGGGGGGAGGCCGGCCGGCCCCTTGGGGCGCGCCAAGGAGGAGTAGTCCTCCTCCTAGTAGGAGTAGGACTCCCCCTTTCCTACTCCTACTAGGAGGGGGAAAGGAAGGGGGAGAGGGGGAAGGAAAGAGGGCCCCCCCCTTCCTTGTCCAATTCGGACCAGAGGGAGAGGGGGCGTGCGGCCCACCCTGGCCGCCCCTCTCTCTTCCCACCAAGGCCCATGTGGCCCATTAACTCTCCCGGGGGGGGTTTCGGTAACCCTCCGGCACTCCGGTTTTCTCCGAAATCACCCGGAACACTTCCGGTGTCCGAATATAGTCGTACAATATATCAATCTTTATGTCTCGACCATTTCGAGACTCCTCGTCATGTCCGTGATCACATCCGGGACTCCGAACAAACTTCGGTACATCAAAACTTATAAACTCATAATAAAACTGTCATTGTAACGTTAAGCGTGCGGACCCTACGGGTTCGAGAACTATGTAGACATGACCTAGAACTATTCTCGGTCAATAACCAATAGTGGAACCTGGATACCCATATTGGTTCCTACATATTCTATGAAGATCTTTATCGGTCAAACCGCATAACAACATACGTTGTTCCCTTTGTCATCGGTATGTTACTTGCCCGAGATTTGATCGTCGGTATCCAATACCTAGTTCAATCTCGTTACCGGCAAGTCTCTTTACTCATTACGTAATGCATCATCCCGTAACCAACTCATTGGTCACATTGCTTGCAAGGCTTATAGTGATGTGCATTACCTAGAGGGCCCAGAGATACCTCTCCGACAATCGGAGTGACAAAACCTAATCTCGAAATACGCCAACTCAACATGTACCTTCAGAGACACCTTTAGTACTCCTTTATAATCACCCAGTTACGTTGTGACGTTTAGTAGTACCCAAAGTGTTCCTCCGGTAAACGGGAGTTGCATAATCTCATAGTTACAGGAACATGTATAAGTCATGAAGAAAGCAATAGCAATATACTAAACGATCAAGTGCTAGGCTAATGGAATGGGTCATGTCAATCACATCATTCTCCTAATGATGTGATCCCATTAATCAAATGACAACACATGTCTATGGTTAGGAAACATAACCATCTTTGATTAATGAGCTAGTCAAGTAGAGGCATACTAGTGACTATATGTTTGTCTATGTATTCACACATGTATCATGTTTCCAGTTAATACAATTCTAGCATGAATAATAAACATTTATCATGATATGAGGAAATAAATAATAACTTTATTATTGCCTCTAGGGCATATTTCCTTCAGTCTCCCACTTGCACTAGAGTCAATAATCTAGATTACATAGTAATGGTTCTAACACCCATGGAGTCTTGGTGCTCATCATGTTTTGCTCGTGAGAGAGGCTTAGTCAATGGGTCTGCAACATTCAGATCCGTATGTATCTTGCAAATTTCTATGTCTCCCACTTGGACTTGGTCCCGGATGGAATTGAAGCGTCTCTTGATGTGCTTGGTCCTCTTGTGAAATCTGGATTCCTTTGCCAAAGCAATTGCACCAGTATTGTCACAGAAGATCTTCATTGGTCCCGCTGCACTAGGTATGACACCTAGATCGGAAATGAACTCCTTCATCCAGACTCCTTCATTTGCTGCTTCCGAAGCAGCTATGTACTCAGCTTCACATGTAGATCCCACCACGACGCTTTGTTTAGAACTGCACCAACTTATAGCTCCACCGTCTAATAAAAACATGTATCCGGTTTGCGATTTAGAATTGTCCGGATTAGTGTCAAAGCTTGCATCGACGTAACCATTTACGACTAGCTCTTTGTCACCTCCATATACGAGAAACCTATCCTTAGTCCTTTTCAGGTATTTCAGGATGTTCTTGACCGCTGTCCAGTGATCCACTCCTGGATTACTTTGGTACCTCCCTGCCAAACTTATTGCTAAGCATACGTCAGGTCTAGTACACAGCATTGCATACATGATAGAGCCTATGGCTGAAGCATAGGGAATATCTTTCATTTTCTCTCTATCTTCTGCTGTGGTCGGGCATTGAGTTTGACTCAACTTCACACCTTGAAGCACGGGCAAGAACCCTTTCTTTGCCTGATCCATTTTGAACCTTTTCAAAATTTTATCAAGGTATGTGCTTTGTGAAAGTCCTATTAAGCGTCTTGATCTATCTCTATAGATCTTGATGCCCAATATGTAAGCAACTTCACCTAGATCTTTCATTGAAAAACTTTTATTCAAGTATCCCTTTATGCTATCCAGAAATTCTATATCATTTCCAATTAATAATATGTCATCTACATATAATATCAGAAATGCTACAGAGCTCCCACTCACTTTCTTGTAAATACAGGCTTCTCCAAAAGTCTGTATAAAACCATATGCTTTGATCACACTATCAAAGCATTTATTCCAACTCCGAGATGCTTGCACCAGTCCATAAATGGATCGCTGGAGCTTGCACACTTTGTTATCACCTTTTGGATCAACAAAACCTTCTGGTTGCATCATATACAACTCTTCTTCCAGAAATCCATTCAAGAATGCAGTTTTGACATCCATTTGCCAGATTTCATAATCATGAAATGCAGCAATAGCTAACTTGATTCGGACAGACTTAAGCATCGCTACGGGTGAGAAAGTCTCATTGTAGTCAACCCCTTGAACTTGTCGAAAACCTTTCGCAACAAGTCGAGCTTTATAGACAGTTACATTACCATCAGCGTCAGTCTTCTTCTTAAAGATCCATTTATTCTCAATGGCTTGCCGATCATCGGGCAAGTCAACCAAAGTCCATACTTTGTTCTCATACATGGATCCCATCTCAGATTTCATGGCCTCTAGCCATTTTGCGGAATCTGGGCTCATCATTGCTTCCTCATAGTTCGTAGGTTCATCATGGTCAAGTAACATGACTTCCAGAATAGGATTACCATACCACTCTGGTGCGGATCTTACTCTGGTAGACCTACGAGGTTCAGTAGAAACTTGATCTGAAGTTTCATGATCAATATCATTAGCTTCCTCACTAATTGGTGTAGTTGTCACAGGAACCAATTCTTGTGATGAACTACTTTCCAACAAGGGAGTAGATACAGTTATCTCATCAAGTTCTACTTTCCTCCCACTCACTTCTTTCGAGAGAAACTCCTTCTCTAGAAAGGATCCGATTTTAGCAATAAAAATCTTGCCCTCAGATCTGTGATAGAAGGTGTACCCAATGGTCTCTTTTGGGTATCCTATGAAGACACATTTCTCCGATTTAGGTTCGAGCTTATCTGGTTGAAGTTTCTTCACATAAGCATCGCAGCCCCAAACTTTAAGAAACGACAACTTTGGTTTCTTGCCAAACCACAGTTCATAAGGTGTCATCTCAACGGATTTTGATGGTGCCCTATTTAACGTGAATGCGGCCGTCTCTAAAGCATAACCCCAAAACGGTAGCGGTAAATCAGTAAGAGACATCATAGATCGCACCATATCTAGTAAAGTACAATTACGACATTCGGACACACCATTTCATTGTGGTGTTCCGGGTGGCTTGAGTTGCGAAACTATTCCGCATTGTTTAAAATGTAAACCAAACTCGTAACTCAAATATTCTCCTCCATGATCAGATCGTAGAAACTTTATTTTCTTGTTACGATGATTTTCCACTTCACTCTGAAATTCTTTGAACTTTTCAAATGTTTCAGACTTGTGTTTCATCAAGTAGATATACCCATATCTGCTCAAGTCATCTGTGAAGGTGAGAAAATAACGATACCCGCCGCGAGCTTCAATATTCATTGGCCCACAAACATCACTATGTATGATTTCCAACAAATCAGTTGCTCGCTGCATAGTTCCGGAGAACGGCGTTTTAGTCATCTTGCCCATAAGGCATGGTTCGCAAGTACCAAGTGATTCATAATCAAGTGATTCCAAAAGCCCATCAGTATGGAGTTTCTTCATGCGCTTTACACCGATATGACCTAAACGGCAGTGCCATAAATAAGTTGCACTATCATTATCAACTCTGCATCTTTTGGTTTCAACACTATGAATATGTGTATCACTACTATCGAGATTCAATAAAAATAGACCATCTTCAAGGGTGCATGACCATAAAAGATATTACTCATATAAATAGAACAACCATTATTCTCTAATTTAAATGAATAACCGTCTCACATCAAACAAGATCCAGATATAATGTTCATGCTTAAAGCTGGCACCAAATAACAATTATTTAGGTCTAAAACTAATCCCGATGGTAGATGTAGAGGTAGCATGCCGACCACGATCACATCGACTTTGGAACCATTTCCCACGCGCATCGTCACCTCATCCTTAGCCAATCTTCGCTTAATCCGTAGTCCCTGTTTCGAGTTGCAAATATTAGCAACAGAACCAGTATCAAATACTCAGGTACTACTACGAGCATTAGTAAGGTGCACATCAATAACATGTATATCACATATACCTTTGTTCACTTTGCCATCCTTCTTATCCGCCAAATACTTGGGGCAGTTCCGCTTCCAGTGTCCAGTCTGCTTGCAGTAGAAGCACTCAGTTTCAGGCTTTGGTCCAGACTTGGGTTTCTTCTCTTGAGCAGCAACTTGTTTGCTGTTCTTCTTGAAGTTCCCCTTCTTCTTCCCTTTGCCCTTTTTCTTGAAACTGGTGGTCTTGTTAACCATCAACACTTGATGCTCCTTCTTGATTTCTACCTCTAGCATTGCGAAGAGCTCGGGAATAGTCTTGTCCATCCCTTGCATATTATAGTTCATCACGAAGCTCTTGTAGCTTGGTGGCAGTGATTGGAGAATTCTGTCAATGACACTATCATCAGGAAGATTAACTCCCAGTTGAATCAAGTGATTATTATACCCAGACTTTTTGAGTATGTGTTCACTGACAGAACTATTCTCTTCCATCTTGCAGCTATAGAACTTATTGGAGACTTCATATCTCTCAATCCGGGCATTTACTTGAAATATTAACTTCAACTCCTGGAACATCTCATATGCCCCATGACGTTCAAAACGTCGTTGAAGACCCGGTTCTAAGCCGTAAAGCATGGCACACTGAACTATCGAGTAGTCATCAGCTTTGCTCTGCCAGACGTTCTTAACGTCGTCAGTTGTATCAGCAGCAGGCCTGGCACCGAGCGGTGCTTCCAGGACGTAATTCTTCTGTGCAGCAATGAGGATAATCCTCAGGTTACGGACCCAGTCCGTGTAATTGCTACCATCATCTTTCAACTTTGCTTTCTCAAGGAACGCATTAAAATTCAACGGAACAACAACACGAGCCATCTATCTACAACAAACATAGACAAGCAAAATACTATCAGGTACTAAGTTCATGATAAATTTAAGTTCAATTAATCATATTACTTAAGAACTCCCACTTAGACAGACATCTCTCTAGTCATCTAAGTGATCACGTGATCCAAATCAACTAAACCATGTCCGATCATCACGTGAGATGGAGTAGTTTCAATGGTGAACATCATTATGTTGATCATATCTACTATATGATTCATGCTCGACCTTTCGGTCTCCGTGTTCCGAGGCCATATCTGTATATGCTAGGCTCGTCAAGTTTAACCCGAGTATTCCGCGTGTGCAACTGTTTTGCACCCGTTGTATTTGAACGTAGAGCCTATCACACCCGATCATCACGTGGTGTCTCAGCACGAAGAACTTTCGCAATGGTGCATACTCAGGGAGAACACTTCTTGATAATTAGTGAGAGATCATCTTAAAATGCTACCGTCAATCAAAGCAAGATAAGATGCATAAAGGATAAACATCACATGCAATCAATATAAGTGATATGATATGGCCATCATCATCTTGTGCTTGTGATCTCCATCTTCGAAGCACCGTCGTGATCACCATCGTCACCCGCGCGACACCTTGATCTCCATCGTAGCATCGTTGTCATTACGCCATCTATTGCTTCTACAACTATCGCTACCGCTTAGTGATAAAGTAAAGCAATTACAGGGCGTTTGCATTTCATACAATAAAGCGACAACCATATGGCTCCTGCCAGTTGCCGATAACTTCGGTTACAAAACATGATCATCTCATACAATAAAATATAGCATCACGTCTTGACCATATCACATCACAACATGCCCTGCAAAAACAAGTTAGACGTCCTCTACTTTGTTGTTGCAAATTTTACATGGCTGCTACGGGCTTAGCAAGAACCGTTCTTACCTACGCATCAAAACCACAACGATAGTTCGTCAAGTTAGTGCTGTTTTAACCTTCGCAAGGACCGGGCGTAGCCACACTCGATTCAGCTAAAGTGAGAGAGACAGACACCCGCCAGCCACCTTTAAGCACGAGTGCTCGTAACGGTGAAACCAGTCTCGCGTAAGCGTACGCGTAATGTCGGTCCGGGCCGCTTCATCTCACAATACCGCCGAACCAAAGTATGACATGCTGGTAAGCAGTATGACTTGTATCGCCCACAACTCACTTGTGTTCTACTTGTGCATATGACATCTACGCATAAAACCAGGCTCGGATGCCACTGTTGGGGAACGTAGTAATTTCAAAAAAAAATCCTATGTACACGCAAGATCATGGTGATGGCATAGCAACGAGAGGAGAGAGTGTTGTCCACGTACCCTCGTAGACCGTAAGCGGAAGCGTTATGACAACGCGGTTGATGTAGTTGTACATCTTCACGATCCGACCGATCCAAGTACCGAACGTACGACACCTCCGAGTTCAGCACACGTTCAGCTCGATGACGATCCCCGTGCTCCGATCCAGCAAAGCTTCGGGGATGAGTTCCGTCAGCACGATGGCGTGGTGACGATGATGATGCTCTACCGGCGCAGGGCTTCGCCTAAACTCCGCGACGATATGACCGAGGTGGAATATGGTGGAGGGGGGCACCGCACACGGCTAAGGAACGATCCGTAGATCAACTTGTGTGTTCTAGGGTGCCCCCCTGCCCCCGTATATAAAGGAGCAAGGGGGGAGTCCGGCCGGCCCCTTGGGGCGCGCCAAGGAGGAGGAGTCCTCCTCCTAGTAGGAGTAGGACTCCCCCTTTCCTACTCCTACTAGGAGGGGGGGAAGGAAGGGGGAGAGGGGGAAGGAAAGAGGGGGGCGCCGCCC
>NC_041383.1:583230747-583255292 GCF_002162155.2 Triticum dicoccoides | reverse complement strand
TCCGGCACTCCGGTTTTCTCCGAAATCACCCGGAACACTTCCGGTGTCCGAATATAGTCGTCCAATATATCAATCTTTATGTCTCGACCATTTCGAGACTCCTCGTCATGTCTGTGATCACATCCGGGACTCTGAACAAACTTCGGTACATCAAAACTTATAAACTCATAATAAAACTGTCATCGTAACATTAAGCGTGCGGACCCTACGGGTTCGAGAACTATGTAGACATGACCTAGAACTATTCTCGGTCAATAACCAATAGCAGAACCTGGATGCCCATATTGATTCCTACATATTCTACGAAGATCTTTATCGGTCAAACCGCATAACAACATACGTTGTTCCCTTTGTCATCGGTATGTTACTTGCCCGAGATTTGATCGTCGGTATCCAATACCTAGTTCAATCTCGTTACCGGCAAGTCTCTTTACTCGTTACGTAATGCATCATCCCGTAACCAACTCATTGGTCACATTGCTTGCAAGGCTTATAGTGATGTGCATTACCGAGAGGGCCCAAAGATACCTCTCCGACAATCGGAGTGACAAAACCTAATCTCGAAATACGCAAACTCAACATGTACCTTCGGAGACACCTGTAGTACTGCTTTATAATCACCTAGTTACGTTGTGACGTTTGGTAGTACCCAAAGTGTTCCTCCGGTAAACGGGAGTTGCATAATCTCATAGTTACAGGAACATGTATAAGTCATGAAGAAAGCAATAGCAATATACTAAACGACCAAGTGCTAGGCTAACGGAATGGGTCATGTCAATCACATCATTCTTCTAATGATGTGATCCCATTAATCAAATGACTACACATGTCTATGGTTAGGAAACATAACCATCTTTGATTAATGAGCTAGTCAAGTAGAGGCATACTAGTGACTATATGTTTGTCTATGTATTCACACATGTATCATGTTTCCGGTTAATACAATTCTAGCATGAATAATAAGCATTTATCATGAAATAAATAATAACTTTATTATTGCCTCTAGGGCATATTTCCTTCAATATGATGGGCACCAAAGGACAGCAACATAACCACAAGCAAATTAAATCAATCATAGCAATTCATCAACTACCAGTAGGACAACGAAAATCTACCCAGACATCATAGGATGGTAACACATCATTGGGTAATAATATGAAGCATAAAGCACCATGTTCAAGTAGAGGGTACAGCGGGTTGCGGGATAGTGGACCGCTGAATATAGAAGGGGAAAGGTGATGGAGATGTTGGTGAAGATGGCGGAGGTGTTGGTGAAGATCGCGGTGATGATGATGGCCCCCGGTGGCGTTTCGGCGCCACCGGAAGCAAGGGGGGAGAGAGCCCCCCTTCTTCTTCTTCTTCCTTGACCTTCTCCCTAGATGGGAGAAGGGTTTCCCCTCTGGTCCTTGGCTCCCATGGCGTGGGAGGGGCGAGAGCCCCTCCGAGATTGGATCTATCTCTCTGTTTTTGCGTTCTCTGATTCTACCCCTTCACCGTTTTCTTTATATCTCGAGATCCGTTACTCCGATTGGGGTGAATCTTTCGCCCAGATCTTTCTCATAAAATTAGCTTTATTGTGCCAAAAGAGAGCATCAACCGCCTTACGGGTGGCCCACGAGAGCCCAGGGCGCGGCCCCCTGTCTCGTGGCCACCCCGGACATCGTTTCGCGTTGATTCTTCCTCCGAAAAATCCCAAATATTCCAAAATAATTCTCCGTCCGTTTTTATCCCGTTTGGATTCCGTTTGATATTGGTTTTCTGCGAAACATAAAACATGCAACACACAGGAACTGGCACTGGGCACTGGATCAATATGTTAGTCCCAAAAATAATATAAAAAGTTGCCAAAAGTATATGATAGTTGAATAATATTGGCATGGAACAATCAACAATTATAGATACGACGGAGACGTATCAGCTGGCGGTATAGCCCGTTAGTCTTAGGGTTAATTAGAGATTAGGGTCGCTTGCTTAGGGGTCAAGTAAGCCTTACTTGGGAGTCAAGTTAACCTCTCTATATAAAGAGAGGAGATGTATCAATCTAATCAAACAAGAATTAAGAAGGAAATCCCTTCCCTCTTGCCCGGCCGTGGGCAGAAAGGCCCCTGGCCGGCCCTCTCGCGCCCTCCTTCTAGCAGCCCCATAACAATGGTAATGACCAACAAAAAGATTCTTGGATTTGTAAGGGACAGAAAAGCAAATATTCCTCCATATTGATGTATCATCACTCAAGTCCACCCTAGCAAGAACAACAGATTTTTAAATGGCCGTGGAAGAGTTCATGCAGGTTGACGCACAACTTTCCTTCTGGCTACTTATGCATTATAGGGTGAACACCAGAAATTTGTTCAGAAGGAATCTTTATCATACGCATGTGTTTTCTGCCATGAAGATACCGAAGAAACAGCAAGGCATCTTTTTTGGGGCTGTGGATTCTCTCAAGCCTTATTCGGATGAGGAGATCAAGGCGGCGTTGTTTCAGATAGGACCAACTAAGGCCCCCGGTCCTGACGGTTTCCCTACCCTGTTTTACCAGAACCATTGGAACTTCTTGGGGGAGGACATATGTCAGGCTATTTGAGGTTTCTTGCTGGGAAGACCGATTCCGGAGGGTTTTGTGATTCGGTCATTGTTCTTATACCGAAGACGGTCAGGACAAAACACTTGAAGAATTTCCATCCTATCAGCCTTTGCAATGTGCTCTATAAAATTGCCTCCAAGGTCTTAGCAAACCGGTTGAAGACCTTGCTGCCTGTGGTGGTGTCTGAGACTCAAAGTGCTTTTGTTCCTGGCAGGTTGATTACGAATAATGCCCTGATTGCGTATGAGTGCCTACACACTATCAGGAAACAACGAGTGAAGAAACCCTTATTTGCACTCAAGATTGACATGACGAAGGCCTATGATCGTGTGGGGGTGGAGCTACCTCCATCAATGCCTGACCAAGCTAGGTTTTGCTCCTTCCTGGATCAATACAGTAATGAGATGTGTGACTAATGTTTGGTATGCAGTCAGAGTCAACAGCGAGCTTACACAACCGGTGATTCCATCTTGTGGTATTCGGCAAGGGGACCCAATCAGCCCGTATCTCTTTCTCTTATGCACCGAAGGTCTATGTGGTCTGCTATTCCAAAAGGAGGCTTGTGGCGAGCTACATGGGATACGAAACGGCCGTCATGGCCCGTCTATCTCACACCTCCTGTTCGCAGATGATAGCATTTTCTTTGCTAAGAGTGATCCTCAGAGTGTGGCTTCTTTGGAGGCAACCCTCAGTTCATACTGTGCGGGTTCGGGCCAGGCAATCAATAAAGATAAGTTTGTTGTGTTCTTTGGGAACCATTGTCCGGAGGATGTAAAGGATCATGTGAAAAATCAGTTGGGAATATCGAATGAGACGTTTCATGGCTCTTACCTGGGTATGCCCATGGAGGTGGGCATGTCTCCCACAAGTACTTTCAACTTTCTCCCGGATAGAGCGTGGCAAAATATTCATGGATGGTCGGGCTGGCCTATGTCCAGGGCAGGGACAGAAACTCTCCTCAAATCCAAGACTCAAGCTATTCCCACCTTCATCTCAAGTTGCTTTCGCTTGCCGGTAGCTATCTGTGAGAGATTCCGGCAAATTGTGTCTGATCAGTGGTGGGGTCGGGAGGATGGTAGGAAGAAGATGCATTGGCGCTCGTGGGAGTGGCTGACTACACCGAAATCCCTCGGAGACATGGGCTTCCGGGATATGGCACTCTTTAACCAGGCGATGCTCGGCAAACAGGGATGGCGCCTTCTGACTGGCCCTGGATCGCTATGTGCGGAGGTCTTAAAGGGGAGATATTTTCCATTTACTGATTTTTGGAATGCCACTGCTCCCGGCTCGACCTTGGCCACTTGGCAGGCCATCCTGCATGGTAGGGATCTGCTCAAGAAGGGTGTGCAATGGGGGATTGGGGATGGGAGAAATACACATATCCTCAAAGATCACTGGACCCCTTCTACTCCTCCCGCTTTGCTGCAGCCCGTTTATCCGATTCCGGTATCTGCAACTATACACTGTTTGATTGATGAGGATAATGGTTGCTAGAATGAGGAAACTGTGAGGGCTTTCTTCTCCGACAGAGTGGCGAATGACATACTTCAAATTCCTATCAACCTGGAGGGGGGATCGGATTTTGCCCGGTGGCCTTTCACAAGGTTTGGTGAGTATACTGTCCGGTCTGCTTACAACATGGCTCGGACGACTCGGTTCTTGTCTGAACGAAGCACGGGAGGCAGGGGCCTTCCTTCGGACTGGTCTATGGAAGAGCGACTGTGGAAGAAGCTGTAGAAAGTTCAGGCCCCAAACAAGATGAAAATTGTGCTCTGGAGGCTTGCTCACGACTGCCTACCTTCCGGCGAGCAATTGCAGCGGCGTCAGGTCCCCACGAGGACGGATTGCTTCTTCTGTGGTCGTCAGGAGGGTATCGAGCACGCGCTTCTCTTCTGTCATCATGCCCGAGCAGTCTGGGATGAGATCAAAGTGGCGTTCGGGATCAAGTTATGTCGCTCGTCTTTTACCTCTCCCAAGCAGTGGCTCTTCAACCTGCTGGAGCATGGCTCTGATTGAGACTTATCCATCATTACGGTCACTTTGTGGCATATTTGGGAAGCCAGAAACTCTGCCCGGAATGAGCCTGAAGCTCCTTCTCTGAAAAGAATAGCGGCAAGGGTGCGTGGTTATATTGACATGATTTTTATGCATCTTTTCAAATCCGCAGCTGCTGGTTCCCAGGTGGCTCCGGTGTCTTGCTCCAGCTGGTCTCCTCCTCCACATGGATTGCTGCTACTTTCTGCTGATGCTGCGGTCAGCTTGGAGCATAACGCTTCGGCTGTGGGCGTTGTGATGCAGGACCACACCGGCCGGTGTGTGGCAGCGGCCTCTGAACCTCTGCCGGGAGTCTCGTCCCCGGAGTTGGCTGAGGCGCTCGCTCTTCGCCGTGTTGCAGCTTTGCCTCGTCAGAAGAACTACATGCATGTCATCTTCCAGTATGACTGCCTCTCGGTGATTCAAAGGCTGCTCTCGTCGACCCGTGGCTGATCCGTGGTGGGCTCGATCGTTTCTGATATCAGGACGGCCTGTGGAGCTCTGTCGTCTGTCTCTTTCAAGCATGTTCGCCGGCACTGTAATGTCTTAGCTCATGTCTTAGCTAGGTCTAGTTTGAACTCTGTGAATCTTTGTTTTTATGACTCTGCTCCGGTTTGTATCCGGGAGACTCTCTGTAATGTGTTTACATGATTAATAAAGGCCGACGTTCTCTCAAAAAAACATTCTCCCGAAGAAAAACTTGGTATTTCCTTTTTGGATGATATTCTCCTGACAAGAGCTGAATTACCAAATCATATTGCAATAGAAATCATCATTCAAGGATGTTGGTCCATCTTGGGGCAAAGAAATGGGAAAAAATTCAAAAAGGAAGTACCAAGTGTCAACTGCTTGAAATTCAAGTTAAAAGAGGATCTTAAACTACCGGAGCACATGATCAAGGCAAAGTACTTGGGTACTTTGCAAGGGTGGATCAGTTATCATCTAGGATGAACACTGCATAAGTTTGCATATCACTTGACCATGTTAGAAAAGGTTGGAATTGGATAGCTTATCACTTTTTTTGTTTTCTTTTCTTCTTTTTGTCTGTATACCTGTACTATAATTACTTTTATTAATAGAAAAATAGCGTTGTTCTATGGTTTGAGCTTCAAAAATCTATGTATACAATTTGGGACATATCACGTGCAAACACACAGCTACAATTTTTTCGAGTATCGCAAGGATGTGTAGGGTGGACCGGATATGTAAATTTTGAATTTCCAACTTGACTTACTGTATATCCGGCAGTAAAACCGAAAACTAAGTTAATTTGGAGGTTATTGGCACCCTGTATGTTTAAGCAACGCAAGCAAGCTCGCTGTCACTTGCTATTGTTCATGACGAAAAGGAAGCACACAGGTCCGACAAAGCGTGCCCATCCATTTTGCCCAGCTAGTGCTAGCAAGCAGACGATCGATTAGCAGAAGTTAAAATTCCGGGCCAGGAAGCAGCCAACCCAGAGCATGGAAGCGCATGCCAAGCGGATGAGTCGAGACGAAGCTCGCATCTCTATCCTCTCGGCTGCATGCCATCAGCAGCGCCCTGTCCTGTAGCCCGATTGGCAATCAAGGGACCCGCGGCGCGCCGGACAGTGATGGCCGGCGATGGCCGCGTGCGCTGCGCCTCACCAGGCGGCGCGTGCGTGCACAGGGGAATGATGGCTTCTCTCGGCGCTGATCTGCTAAGCTCGATCGATCGATCGGGAACGGAAGGGAAGATACACGGCGGAAGCAACACGCATAAATTATTGGCCAGGGCTGCAGGGCGCTCCATGATTGGAGGGCCACGCGACGTGGCGCCGTTTGGATCGATCGGGGGCCTCCGGGCGACTGGTTGCCATGTAAGATAAGGGCGAACCCTTTTGCCAATGGAGTCACGGCTCTCCGTGACCTCTTCCTTGCGGCAACCGGGGTTTGGTTTTTCCCCGTAGCCATCTCGGAACCCGGAAGGCTAAGAAATCCCTGCGTCATCTCACGGGGAGGCCGTGGCCGCGGCGTGCTTCGGGTGGCCGATCATGATTTGCTCCCCTGTCAACGATTCCGACCACTGTACGTCGCTAGCGACCGGTGGATCGTGATTTCCGAGAGCTTCCGTATGGTTCGCCTGAGGAGACTAGTATATTCCCTCCATGCATCCGGATAGATAACATTTCATCGCCAAAATGCGGAAGAATGTGACACAAAATGAACATCATCAAGTTCATTTGATTGTGTATGTCTGGAGTGTTGTGCACATGTATACGTCTCTATCTTGTAATTAATGTTTTCTAAATAAAGATATTTCTCAGTATTTCTTTTCTCTTTGTTACAACAGTAATTTCATAGTACTATTTACTGACAAAATGCCATAGAACAATGAAAAATATCACTTCTAAGGCAAACACGAAAAAACTTATCATGCCCTTCTAGGGTTTATCTCCTGTGAGGTGACATTTGCGGAGAACACCAACCCTTTTGCCTCTCATGAAGTTTCTTCCATGCCATCCTAGGTACTCCCTCTCTCTCTCTCTCTCTCTCTCTCTCTCTCTCTCTCTCTCTCTCTCTCTCTCTCTCTCTCTCTCTCTCTCTCTCTCTCAGTTTACAGGGCGTGCGCGTACCCCTAGGTCGTCAATTTGACCAACCTAATGCAAGTCATATATTACAAAAATATACCAATAAAAAATTCGGATGTTTTATTTTTAAACGGTATAATTTTTGTGTTATATAATTTATATTAGCATGATAAAATTGGCAACCTAAGTATACGCGCAGCACTTATATTTTTTGTGTTATATAGTTTATATTAGCATGATAAATGGAGTAGTAGGTAGACATTAACCTTGATTAAATGTCATCAAGACCAGTGGCAGAGCTACCAAGAAAAGGCTGGACGGGCCAAGCTACATGGCAACACATTTTCTTTAATTATAGACTGTAAACAACATGATTTACATGTACTAATATATGCTAGGGAGGAAAATTTGGGAAAGTCAAAGGGATTTCCTAAGAAAATTTAGGGGATTTTTTTAGAATAATTCAAAGAAATTTGACTGTGCAGCTTGCAGAGATTCAGGTACTAAATAAATACTGAGATGAGCACAACTTGCATGGACTCAGAAATGGGGGGAAGGACCGTCGCCGCTGCTAGCTGCGGGTCGTGGCCTCATCAGTCGGTCGGCTACGAGTGCAATGTGGGAAGCAACTGATACGTGTGTTGTGTCAGCGGCCGGCGAACATGAGTCTGCGGCATGTGTGTGGCAGTCGTGGGCGGCTGCTCCGCTGATGAGTAATGGCTGCGTCCCTCTGTATTTAGAAAGTAGCAATGTGCATGCAACCTAAGTCAAATTTAATGGGCAGCTGCTTGTTGTTACTGCTCTGTGCAAGAGGCGTTGTGGGCTGGGCTAGTATAAATTTATTTTTCTGCTCCAGCACTGGGGGGCCACGGCCCAATCGGCCTTGCATCCGCCAGTGATCAAGACATGCAATGGTAATATTTGAATTAGGAAATAATTCCACATGTTTCCTTTTTTTCTGCGGGGAAGTTCCACATGTTTCCATAGAGTTAACAGACCAACTCTAGAAGAAGTTAATGAAACAACAAAGCAAATTGCATCCGTCTATTGATAAAGTTGAAAAAAGGTCGCCCGGTTGATAACAGAACATTAAGCTAGAACAAAGATGTCGAAAGACAAAGAGCCACCAGTCGATCTGCATATGAACACACTTGATACACACCACTCACGAGATCCATATGTCCAAGCCCACAAATCGATCACCATTACCCATCTCCCACATTCAATCTGCTCCAATTTTCACTGCAGATGATCATCAACATGTTGATCACCATGTCGTGGACTATATACATCTATACTCCGCAAGCCAGCGCTGCTGCCTCATGCACAACACTACCTGGATGGATTAGTGATCCAATACATTGAGGACAAGGCGGCCGGCAAGTTGGTCACGTGGGACGGCCAAAACATCACCACTATCCGTCGCACGACACTCGTCATGTCGGTCATGTCCTCCCAGGCCATTTACTCTCTCATGCCTCTCATTGTTCTGCCAAGCACACTCAACAGCCTCAATAAGTTGCAAAGGGCGTTCCTATGGTCCGAATCGGACAAGACAACGGGAGCCAAATGCAAAGTGAATTGGAAAATGGTCTGTGGGTCAAAGGAGTATGGTGGCCTAGGGGTACTCAACACCGACAAGTTTGCATGTACTTTACGTCTTCGATGGCTGTGGTACGAATGGAAGGCTCCCCACAAGCCTTGGGTGGGTTTGATAACCCTTGCACTGACAATGACCTCGAGTTTTTCTACGCCTCTACAATTATCACTGTTGGTAACGGTGCAAAGACGCCGATCGGGGAATCTCCTTGGCTGCTTGGGCGTAAGCCCAAAGATATTGCACCGTTAATCTTTGAGGCCTCAAGGCGATTTTTTAAGGTGGAGGCTCTCAAAGGAAATGCTTGGATTCTCAAAATCAATCCCAACACCGTGGTCACCGTTGGCCACATTCGTGAATTCTTCGCTCTTTGGATGCTTGTCCATGACTTCCACCTTGATGAGCAAGCCGAAGATGATATCATTTGGAAGCACGAGAATGATGGGATCTACTCCACGGACACCGCGTATAAGGCTCAGTTCCTTGGGTTGATTCTCTCACCCATGGATCAGATGGTTTGGAAGGTTTGACCCCCCCAAGGTTAAATTGTTCGCTTGGTTAGCTATACAAGACCGTATTTGGACCGCCGATCGGTTGGAGAGATGCGGTTGGGCAAACTGTAGACTTTGCCAACTATGCAAGAGAGAACAAGAAACAGGGCCACACCTCTTCTTCAAGTGCCGGTACACGCTTAGGTTTTGGAGAGCCATCATAGAGAAGCTCGGGCTACATCACGTCAACACCTCCGAGTGGCATCTTGATGATTCCGTCAATCGTGGTGGGACAAACGGACCGACAACCATCACCCAAACCGGCATGCCATGACCTCCCTCACCATACTCATCTCTTGGACTGTTTGGAACGAGCGGAATGCCAGAGTATTTCGCAAAAAAATTGCACCACCGCCTGTTCTCCTTGGCTCCATCCTTGAAGAAGCAAATAGGAAATAATTAGCCGGCTCATGCCAAACAACTGGGCAAATGCGTTGAAGACTAGGCAGTTCCGACTTCGGGCCCTGCCACATTTATGTATATGCAACTAAATATTTTTCATTTTAGCAACTAAATGGTATTCTTAAATTCATGCACTTGGAAGCCAAGCTTTATTTCTATATATCATTTCAACGAATATGTTAGGCCGACATGAAGTGATGATTTTCATAGTCCCCGACGGTTGTGAAGTGCAGTAAGAGCATGTTAGGCCGCTTGTGCGGTCGTATGATTTTCATGTTTTGTGAGTAGTCCCGATGTGGTCTAGTCTGTATCGGTTTTAGCCCAGTTTTTGTTAATTAACTAGGCAATTCTCTTCTTTTTAATCAATCAATTGTTCAAATCTTTTGCCTCTTTCTTGAAATAAAAAGCCAAACTTCAACTTCATATATCATTCCTACAAATATGTTTTCCATCATGACCACGCCATGAACACCTAGATAGGCCTCGAGCTTTTGGCTTATGGTCTCTAGATCTACTACTAAGTTAGTAATAACTCGCATGAATAACCTCTTCTCATCGTGACCATGCCATGAAGTCATAATTTTCATGATTCCGGACGGTTGTGAAGGGCGGTAAGAGCATGTCCTGCCACTTGTGCGGTCGTAAGATTTTCATGTTTTGTGAGTAGTCTAGATGTGGTCTAGTTTGTATCGGTTTTAGCCCAACTTTTGTTAATTAAATGGGCAATAATTCTCTTCTTCTTAATCAATCGATTAGTCAAATCTTTTGCCTCCGTCTTGGAAAAGAAAAGCCAAACTTCATTTTTGTATGTGATTCCTACAAATATACTTTCGATCGTGACCACGCCATGAACACCTAGATAGGCCTCGAGCTTTTGACTTCTGGTCTCTAGATCTACTACCAAGTTAGCAATATTTTTGGCACGCTAACCTCTTCTCAGCTGAATTGTTCTTTAAACGTGACTGGGGAGAGAGTTTCCCCACGTGAATTTTCATTTGAGCATAAAGGGGGTTTGACAGAGCGATCGTTTATCTCTAGGAGAGGTGGTCACGCCAGTCTCAGGTGAAATGATACTTCAGATTGTGGAAGAATTAATTCAAACATCATGGCTAATCATGCGTCAATAGATGCTCTTTAGCTAGTCTACTAGCTAGGTAGCTTCATCTCTAATTAAATCTTGGCCCTGTTGGACGATTATGCCGAGGTGATGTGTGTTGAGGCCGGCCGTTAAATCCGTCGACACGTCACACCCGTCAGGGGCAGGGGCGGAGCCAGGATTTAGATATAGGGGGGGGGGCCAAGCCAAGTTGGCAAAAACAAATCGTGCAACGCAAAAAAAAGGTTCCCCTGTACTATAGTACTGTTTTGTGTCAATACTACTAAAACATAGCTAATTGATATTAATTCAAATTTGCCTTTACAATTGCCAATAAGATCGAAATATAAATAATTTCATCAGAAGATAACCTAGTTTTACTCTTCATTACCACATCGTAGATTAGACAATCAAAGGAAATTACAAATGAATTAGCATTGTAAATCACACCATCAAAATAATTAAAATTGAATGTGCAATTTCAACTCATATTAAACGAGAATTCAGAGGGCTTTGATAGTGCTAACCTTGGAGCTGAACCACTAGAGAATTGACAGGCTGTATCTGTAGGACGATTTGCCTGTCGCGCAGCTGGTGCCCCCTGATTTAATCTTCTTCTTTTGTTGAGGATCTCCACTGATTTAATCGACCTCGTGAGTTAGAAGTGCAAGAGGCGGCGGCCGCCGGCAGCACTAATGGCCTCAGGTCACACGTTAATCATGTCGAGGCCTTTTTTAAGCAACGACAGAGGAGCTAGCGGGTTGGAGAGCGGAAGGAGGCAGGCCGTGACCATGTGTGGGCTCTCTGATGGGCCTTTTTCTTTTCAGATTTTATTATACTCTCCGTTGGAGTTAAGGGGGGCCAAGTACGTGTATATTCACCAAATCCGGTTGCTGATTACTCGTGCTTCTGAGTATTTGTCGATCGTTAGGGGGGGCCAGGCCCCTGCTCGCGCCCCCTTGGCTCCGCCACTGGTCAGGGGCTCAGGACCAATCGAACCTGCATTCTACCAAACACGCCTTGTGATAAGCAATGCGCATGCTCATTTTCTCTAAAAAAAAACAGTGGGCATATGTTCTACGGGTCGTTTGACCTGAAAGCTGCTAGGATCTGGTTCTAGGGGGCTTTATCCGAGAGCAGCTTGGGACACGGCATCCCTCGACATTTCGCTCCGCGGCTACGCGGCCAGGCAGCCGCGGCAGCTTGATCTAATCGATCACCCAACTACACAGCGGTCTCGTCGAACGCGGGCTCGCGTCGCCAGCCAGATGTTGCCGTGCGGGTGGCCATCATCAGGCGGGCGAAAATGTTTGTTGCAGTGTGAACGTAAGTGCATGCTGTAATTCCAGCGGGTTCCATCGATGAGGGGAGAAAAAAAAATCGTTTTTACGGTTGTTTTCAGCTGTCACCGCTGGCCTGAGACGTGGATCGTGTCGCGCGCGAGGAGCTTCTGTGCGGGGTCGACCACAGCAGGACGTGGATTTAACCTAGCTAAGCTAGACTAGATGCTGCCCCTAACACGTTCTGGCGTCATCGGATGCAGAGAACTGCAGGCAATAAACTAATAGCATGATAGACGCATGATTAGAATTACAACATCAACGTGAAAGGGGCCGTGGAATAAATGTGAGGGATAAGCCACTGGCTACTGGAGCGGGAGGCGGGGGATCGAGCTAGCTAGGAAGCAGAGAGGTTGCGCGGCACGGAAGAAGAGATCGGGAGGTCTTTTTTGCTTCCAAGTTGGTTCGATCGTTCTGAGAGCCAGCCAGGCGCTCGGCTTGGACGTACGATTGGCTGGTTGCATTATTGCGACGCGGCGACGTAGACGGAGAGGAGGGAATGTTAGAGATGATGTGTACTCAAGCGTGTACCGATCGGTCTCCAATAATGGCCGTATAGATCAAGAGAGGAATAATGCTGCCAAGGGAATGCTAGGCATGTAGGGGTTAACGAGACATTCCTTTTCATGCGTACTGTGCGACCAGGTCGGCTTCGGCAATGTGTGTGTATCCTGGGCTCGACAACAGACTGGGGCCAGCGGCTGATCCATTGATTCACGGGTAGGTTCTCTCGTGATGGGAAAATACTGGAGTTAATGGGCGGCATCACCATGATCATATAGCTTATAGCTATGAAAATATAAAGACTAATACAGCCAATTGCATGCAGGCGTACAGACATCAACGTACGTGAAAGGTGATCATTTGGATGCTTGCTACATCGATCTCACGCGGATGCGTGTCTCGATATTCATGGATGCTAACAGCTAGATCTCCCGTGGCCAAGTTGGGGTTCACGCTCCTGTGTCTTCTTCTTTTATGTACAGCCAACAGTACATGCAGATATGGAGATAGTATACTCCACTAAGATACATGTATGGAACCAGCAGAGAGAGAGATCAATGAAAATGACATGTGCCTGAATCCTGATGCATTAATTGTAGGCCGTGGAGTCATCCTACGATAGCTGCAGCACGAAGCGACTAAAAGCGGAATGCACGTACGCCGTGTCCAGGAAACGACGGCTTGATCTGCTGGTTCGGTTCAGATGGCATAATATATAAACGGCTTGATTTTGGTTCGGCTCAGACGGTGGCACGCATGAACAACTGTGCGTGTGACCTAACTGTTACTGCTGGCTTTGAACTAGGTATTGAAGGGCTCACGAGAGTGCAACAAGAACGTGCAGGTATACTGATATATGAGGCTTAATTCAGGCGCGCGTACGTACGCGCGGTGCTAATTAGGACGGAGGAAGGAGGAGAAACAGGTGCAGAGGTCGACGCTAGGTGGTGGAGCTAGCTAGCTAGTACGATGAAACCCTGGAGGAGGAGGCAGGGTTCCCCTGCAGATCGATGTGGAGCTCTGAGTTGTCTGTGAAAGATATGAAGCGTTCCTACTCCATCAAAGGAGCCGCGTGATAGTTTATATTGATGCGTGGCCGAAGCCTGGCTTGACGTACAAGGTTATGACAGAAAGAGTTTGGGTAGAATACAAGAGAAGGAAGGAGGTTGAGATTACAACTCTATATTCTAACACCCTCCCTTAATCTCAACTAACCTAAGTTAAGATTACTCTTGAATTCTTCAAATGGTCTTGCTGGTAGTGCTTTTGTAAAACCGTCAGCCACTTGATCCTTAGAAGGAATAAATCGAATCTCAAGTTTCCTTGCCGCAACCCTTTCTCGTACAAAGTGAAAATCAATTTCTATGTGCTTTGTCCTGGCATGGAACACTGGATTTGCAGATAGATATGTTGCTCCCAAATTATCACACCATAAACATGAGATACGATTCTTCTTGATTCCCAATTCCTCAAGAAGTGATTCAACCCAAATGATCTCAGCAGTTGCATTAGCCAAAGACTTGTATTCAGCTTCTGTACTTGAGCGTGACACAGTAGCTTGCTTTCTAGCACTCCAGGAGATAAGATTAGATCCAAAGAACACTGCAAAACCTCCAGTTGATCTTCTGTCATCACTACATCCTGCCCAGTCAGCATCAGAGAATGCACTCACAAGAGAAGAATTAGACCGTTTGAAATGAAGTCCTATTCCCATAGTATGTTTCACATATCTCACAATCCTCTTGACAGCTGACCAATGTGCAGAAGTAGGTGCATGAAGATATTGACAAACCTTGTTGACAACAAATGAGATATCTGGACGTGTGAGAGTTAAATATTGTAGTGCTCCCACAGTACTCCTATACCTTGTACTCTCCTCCTCTTGAAGTGGCTCACCCTCATATGCTGAGAGACTTTCTGAGGAGGATAAAGGTGTAGGCATTGGCTTGCAATTTTTCATCCCCATGCGAGACAGAAGCTCAAGAATATATTTTTCCTGATTTAACACAATACCATCTTGAATTTTCTTGACTTCAATACCCAAGAAGAAATGCAAATCACCTAGGTCCTTCAAGGCAAACTCTGAGCTCAAATCATGCAAAAGAGCATTAGTAGCATTTTGTGAAGAACTTGCAACTATGATATCATCAACATATATAAGCACAAAAATGACTACTCCTGCCTTGTTATAAATAAACAAGGATGTGTCAGCCTTGGAAGCAACAAAGCCAAGATATTTTAACTGTGAGCTCAATCTGGAATACCATGCTCTGGGTGCTTGCTTTAGACCATAGAGTGCTTTATCAAGCTTGCAGACATACTGTGGCAATTTCTTACTCTCATACCCAGGTGGTTGTCTCATAAACACTTCCTCTTCCAGAACACCGTGCAGAAACGCATTCTGTACATCTAGCTGCCTTAAACTCCATCCTCTAGATACAGCAATGGCTAACACAAGTCTGATAGTTGCAGCTTTCACAACGGGACTAAAGGTGTCCTCATAGTCAATGCCATAACGTTGCTTAAAGCCCTTTGCAACTAGACATGCCTTATATCTGTCAATGGAGCCATCTGCCTTCTTCTTAATTCTATACACCCATTTGCAATCAATAATATTTTTACCTCTCTGATTTGGTACAAGATGCCAAGTCTTATTCCTCATGAGCGCAGAATACTCCTCATCCATTGCCTTTTTCCATTTAGGATCATCAAGTGCATTCTTCAACGATGTTGGTTCTCCTGAAATACACAACATTCCATATGGTATAGTTCCATCTTTCCTAATTTTAGGATTCCGTATACCTTTCTGTAGCCGGGTCATAACACGTGAAGAAACCTCTCGCTGCACCGCTGGTATACTTGCCACAGAAGATCCAGGAGAATCTGCTGATGCAGTGGACTGATTTGTCGTCATATGCGCAGGGGATCCTGTGGCTTCTGGTGTGGCTGCCCCTCCTGCAGGCACTGGCGCAGAGGATCCGCCACCCGACCGCGACTGGAGGCGCGCGTGGTGCGGGGAGGATCTGGTCCCGCCGCTGGTCCCGCCTGACGCTGGCGCGCGGGGCGAGGGGGATTCGGCCCCGCTGCTGGTCACGCGTGAAGCTGACGCGGCAGCACGGGAGTGGCCCGCCCTGGATCCAGGATTGGAGCCATCAGGGGCTTGATCCGAGGCGGATGCGGTCGCCTGATCCGAGATCTGCGCGCGTGCAGGGGTGGCAGGCGCCGCCAGATCTTCTTCGTCATCTGTGCCAGCTTCGTCTCCTTCCTTAGCATGAAATATAGGATCAAAACCAGCCATATTTTCGAGATCTTGGTCATTTTGAGCACCGTTTTCTCCAGGGACCTGCACAGGCATAAGAGAAAGACTAGTACCAGCAGGAATATCATCACATTGGTTAGTACAATTGTTGTCGCCCCCATGATCAAAAGACCGAAGATGTGAAGGAAGAAGAAGAATTTCTTTGCGGAGAAGTGCACCAGCATTAGGATGAAGGGATGCAAAGGGAAACACGGACTCATCAAATACAACATCTCTGGATATATACACCCGACCAGTAGGAACATCAAGGCACTTGACCCCTTTATGCATGGGGCTATAGCCTAAAAAGACACACCATTTTGAGCGGAAAGCGAGTTTGCGTGTGTTGTAAGGCCTAAGATTGGGCCAACAGGCACAACCAAAAATACGAAGAGATGTATAGTTGGGTGTGACACCAAGAAGTCGTGTAATGGGTGTTTCAAATTTGATAACTTTACTTGGAAGCAAGTTGATGAGATATGTAGCAGTTAAGAATGCTTCATCCCAAAATTTAAGCGGCATGGAAGCATTTGCTAACAAGGCAAGCCCCATATCAACTATGTGACGGTGCTTTCTTTCAGCGGATCCATTTTGTTGGTGAGCATGAGGACAAGATACATGGTGTGATATGCCAAGCTTTTGAAAGAAAGAATTTAGTTTTTCATACTCACCACCCCAGTCACTTTGCATAGCAATGATTTTAGAGTTCAGTTTGCGTTCAACAAGATTTTGGAAATTAAGGAAAACTTGGAATACATCAGATCGCTTTTTCAACAGATAAATCCAAGTAAATTTACTATAGTCATCAATAAAACTTACAGAATAGGAAAATCTACCAACTGAAATAGGAGCTGGCCCCCATACATCTGAAAAGATAAGTTGTAAAGGGGCAGTAGACACACTAGTAGAAATTGGGTAAGGTAATTGATGACTTTTTGCTTGTTGACACGGATCACAAACTGACTCACTACTAGGCTCAAAAGAGAGTTTATTTTTGCTAAGAACATATCTAACTATGACTGAAGATGGATGACCTAAACGACTATGCCACCTTGATGTAGATAGCTTGGTGACAATATTTGCTTGTTTATTGGACCATGAAGATGATGATGATGATGATGATATGAGTGGGTAGAGTCCTCCCACGCACCGTCCTCTAAGAATGACTCTCCTTGTTTTCAAGTCCTTAACCAAGAAAATATAAGGATAGAATTCAATAAGAACATTGTTATCAAGAGTGAATCGATGAACGGAAACAAGATTTTTAGAGGTTTGAGGAACATGCAAGACATTGGTCAAGTGTAAATTTTTCACGGGGGTTTTAACAATTGAACTACCAATGTGTGTGATATCCATACCAGAACCGCTTGCCGTGCGAATTCTGTAGCCTCCATTGTACTTCTCCCGCATCGTCAACTTGTCAAGTTCACCTGTGATGTGGTTTGTTGCTGCACTGTCGGCGTACCAGTTGGTGTCCACGCCATAGAAGACTGCATGCACCTGCTTTTCTTCCTGGTCGTTTTCTTCATAACGCCACCAGCAAACTCGTGCACCTCCTGGATGGTGTCTGTAGCATATCTGACATTCTGGATAGTCATGCTGTTGCTCACGAGCCTGCTGTTGCTGTTGCTGTCGAGGACGGCCTCTGAATCCGCCGCCTCCATTGGAGGAAGACGACTGTCGGTCACCGCGGTCACCACGATCACCACGGCCACGGCCTCTTCCTCCACGCCCGCGAGATCTGCCACGGGACTGGCCACGACCTCTGTAGACCGCATTAGCGGATGAATAGAACCCGCCTGAAGATGAGTCACCTAGCATCTCCATCCTTTGATCAAAGGCAGCAATCTGGGCAAAAAGATCATCGGCTGTGATGATGTTTTTGACAGCGCCGATCGCCGCCACCACGGGGTCGTAGTCGCGGTCCAGTCCGGCCAGAATATAGTCCACCATCTCCGGATCAGATACGGGACGACCTGCAGCAGCTAGTTCATCCCCAAGACTTTTCATCTTCGCCATATACGCCGAGCTTGACATCGAGCCCTTCTTGGTATTGGTGATGGCGATTCTCAGATTAGTAATCCGAGACTGAGATTGTGAGGCGAAGAGATTTGTCACCGTCGTTCAGAGCTCAAAGGTGGAATCTTTCCCAACAACTTGTGCAAGAATTTCTGGAGACATGGAATTGAGAAGGTATGATAGAACCTGCTGATCTTTGTCGATCCAGGGTCCATATAGGGGATTCGGCTCTAGGGCCGTGGTCTTGTCTGTCTTCGTGATCTCCACCATTTTGGGTGGAGCGGCATCGGTGTTGTCCAGGAGCCCCGTCACCTGCGCGCCTCGCAGGGCTGGGAGGATCTGCGTCTTCCAGAGGATGAAATTACCTCTTGCGAGCTTCTCAGACGGCGGCGATCCAAGGTTGAGGGAGACGCCGGCGGAGGAAGCCATGGAGACGATGATGTGTGGTTTCTAGGGTTTTGGATTGTGGCTAGATGTATGAGAAGAGGTGGCTCTGATTACCATGAAAGATATGAAGCGTTCCTACTCCATCGAGGGAGCCGCGTGGTAGTTTATATTGATGCGTGGCCGAAGCCTGGCTTGACGTACAAGGTTATGACAGAAAGAGTTTGGGTAGAATACAAGAGAAGGAAGGAGGTTGAGATTACAACTCTATATTCTAACAGTCTGTCCCAGATGAGATGGATCCACCGATCAATGAGATGGCTGAACCGTGCAGGCTTCTCCACGGCAGCCGGTGGATCTTGGATTATGCGCCATGCCTACGCATAGGCATAGGGGAGAACGCCTGCTGCTGCTGTCGTGGCACTTGTTAGTTTCTCGCTCAATGGAGTGCGTGCAGGAATTCTGGGTTTGCCAGCCGCCTGCAACCCTGCATCGCCACAAGTAGGAGGCGCGTGTGGTGGCAAACGCGATGCGATCACCTAGCTCCATCCGAGTATCTGTCAAATATCTTTGATACTGGTGGTCCAGCCAGCTGCTTCTCGCAAAAATAGAAGCAGCTGCACGGTAGAGATGCAGGCGGACGCGGTTAAAATTACACTAATCTTTGTTACATTAGTTATCACGCTAGTCCAATTACGAGTTTGCAGACAGTTACAGATGCATACGCCGTCTGTTTGCATCAGTACTACACGGGGCTGCGCAAGGCCGAGCACGGCCGAACAAGAATTGTTTTTTCAGCAAACTCAGTTTTTCCTTGGGAGGTGAAGATCAAGAGGGTGCAGCATTTCCCGCGAGAATTTTGGGTTTTTCTTTTTTTTTCCTTTTTGAATCTGGCGAGCATTTGGGTTGGTGTCTCCGTTGGAAATCGAAAATTTCGAGTCGTAAGCGGAAGGTTCGCAATTCGCACACGGCCAATCATATGCTTTTTCTTTCTTCCTCGGAAAGAAGGCCCTCAACCGTTTAGGTTTCCCTGCCTCTCGTCAGCGTCACCGTGGATCTGCCTCATCTCCTTTGGCTTTAGGCCTATGAAGGCATGGTGGACCCTGGTCCTTGCCGGCGGAAAGGCCCATACTTTAATTTTTAAAAGTTTTCCTTAGTCTTTCTAGGGTTTGTGGCATATTCAAGAGGTGAGTCGGCGGCGGCTCCCTAAAGAAGGAATCAGTTTCAACCCGCCTAGCCCCGTCTCGGTGGTGCGTTTCGCGTCGTCGGAGGGCATGTGAAGGTGTGTCTCCGGCGGATCACACAGTATTCGGTTGGTGGTTGTCTTTGGTGGATCTGCTAAGATCTGGTCTTCGTTCATATGTGTTTCATGTGTCTACCGGTCGAATCCTCCCGATCTATACTTCTCTTCATCGCCGGTGGTTGTTGTTCTCGTGCGCTGGCCCTTTGGGGCCGTAGCACAACGGTTTCTCCGACTGTCTAGTACAACAAGATTTTGTCCGACACCGGTGATGGAAGGGCGATGACAGTGGTGCGCCTTCGGTTCACTCCAGTGCTTGCAGTCGTCACTAAGTGGTCTACCTACATGGATGTATTTTTTTTTTACTTCTCGTGTTCTTTATATACTAACACGTTGTTCGTTGAATAGATCAAAAAAATTTCCCGGAAAAGAAGGAACAAAAGTTTCAGTGGCACCTCGGGTCAACGTGAGCTATAATGTAGTTGGGCCCAACAATCCACTGGGCTCATTCATCCATATGTCGGGCTATTGAATTCTTTAATTTATGGACATTGTACAATGTATCACTATTTTGAAAAATCATGGTATTCCTAAAATTTCTGAACATTACATTGTCTTGAATATTATTAAAATTTTGTAAATATTTTTTGGATCATGGTTTTTAAAACTTATGAGTGCTTTTTCTCAGATTCATAATATTTTTTTAAAATTTTGAACATCTTTTTATTTATATGTTGAGCAACAAGTTTTCCGAAATCACTAGTTAAGGGGTACCTTTTGTAAAGCTTAGTTCCCACTTTCACTTGTGCTGACAAGTGGCGTGCTGCATATACGTTACTTGCAACAACCTGGTAGTTTCCCTTTTTTGTAGATTCATTTTCTCAAAATGTTTTATCTCTTGAACCGTGCATCCAAATCATGAATTGTTTTCATCGTTGTAGTTCCCACGTCGAGATCTTTCCAACTAGATCTCGTATTAATAGGGTTTGACAAACTTTTTTTCAAAGAAAAATGGAATTAAAAAGAAAATGAAGAAAACTAAAATAATGATCAAAAATCAAAAGAAAAAAAAATGAAACCTGAAAGCACAGTTGTGCTTTGTTCTTCAATTTTTAGGGAAGCACAACAGTGCATTTCCATTTTCGAGAAGCACAATTTTGCTTCTCGAGAAAGCATAAGTTGTGCTTCACCATTTCTTTTCAGAGAAGCGTATTTGTGCCTTTTCCTTTTCGGGAAGCACAAGCACTATGCTTTTTGGGGAAAGCGCAGTTGTGCTTTTCCGTTTTTGGAGAAGCAGAGTTGTCTTCTTGTGAAATCGCATGTTATGCTTTTTCCATTTTTGGAGGAAGCATACTTGAGTTTTTTCCTTGTTAGTAAGCACAACTCTGCTTCTAGCAAAAAAAGGAAAATCATCAAAACCTAGAAAAATCCAATAAAAAACTGAAAAAAACAAGAATCGCATGCAACAAAAAGGAAACCCTAAGGATCCGAACAGAACGCGAGACGTGGCGGCGGCTCGGCACATCATTTGGCACGCTCTCAGGGGCCCAAAAAGTGAAGGGGTACCCGTTACATATTAAGCTCGGTAATTCCTATTCTACGCTATAGGCGCCCGTTACAGTGTAAAATGCAAACGGACACAGGCAACCCGCTCCCTCTGGGCCGGCCCATTTCGGTTATCTTTTTTCATTCAAACCTCCAAAAAGATGCTTGTTCGTGGCATTTCCTATTCGGCGCCGAAATTCCCTAACGGACGCACGTTGCGTCAAGATGTCGACGTACTGCAACTAGCGATTGAGGGAGCGATCGTAGTGGGCCAGCCCATGTTTGCTGTTTAGCGTGTACTCCGATCCTGGTTTTGTGAACGTTCAAACTCCGGTTTTCTGGTTTTAGGAACCTTCTAGAAGGTTCTTGAATGATTTTTGTCTGGTTTCTCGTTGTTGTTTTTATTTTTTATTTTTACCCTTTTTGATTATTTCTTTCTTTTTTCCTTTTATGTTTCCTTTTTCTTTTCACTTTTTGGTTTCTTTTTTCGTTTCCTTTTTCGTTTTTCTTTTTCAAGTAGACTTCCCTTTTAATAATTTTTCGGAATTTTCAAATTTTGTTCAGATTTTCGAAAAATGTTCCTGCTTTAGAATTTTGTTCATATGTTCAAAAAAAATCTAGTACCAATAAAATGTACAGGAATTTAAAAAATATTCTTGTCTTTAAATTTTGTTCAAAAGTTGAAAAAATGTTCAGGAATTCCAAAATACGTTTCTTTTTTTATTGTTCACAAGTTGAAAAATTATTCATTTTTGAAAAAAAAAGTTCATGTATGTTTGTTGTTTCAAATTTTGGTCAGAAATGAAAAAAATGTTCGCGATACAAATTTTTGTTTAGAACTTCATGAAATGTTCAAGAATTTGAAAAAATGCTGGCGGTTTCTAATTGTTCAGAATTTCTTGAAATGTTCCATTTTAAGTTTTTTTTTCATAAATTCAAAAAATGTTCGCAGTTTAATATTTGTTCCAATTATCATGAAATGTTTCCACTTTTCAAATATTTTTGTTGAAAAAATCAAAAAATGTTCGTAGTTTCAACATTTGTTCAAAATTTCATAATTTTATCACAAATTCTAAACATGTTTATGTTTTTCAGAAAAAAAAATTGTTCCATTTTTCTGCTTTTTCAATTTTTTGTTCACATGTTCAAAAAATGTTCTTGTCTCTGGTTTTTTTCTTGGGGAATTCAATAAATGTTGGTACTTTATGAAAATATACGCTTTTTGTGAACGTTTTTATTTTTCCTTTTTTCTTGATTTTTCCTCTTCATTCTTTCTTAAATGCTAGGATTCTTTTTAAATACATGAACTTTTTGTTCAAAATCGGTGAACCTTCTTTTTCCAATATCCATGAAAGTTTATTCAAATTAGTGAACCTTTTTCCATATTCATGAGTATCTTGTTCAAAATCAATGAACTTTTGTACAAATTTGAAGAATTTTTTTCATTGAGTGGTTTTCTTCTCAATTTTAATGAACTTTTTTTCAAAAATCTATTAAATGTTTTCAAAATCGATAAAAAAATTCAAAATCGATGAACTTTTTTTAAATAATCAATGAACTTTTTTAAAAAATCGATGAAATTTTCCAATTTTGATGAATATTTTTCAAATTCGATGAACTTATTTCCAAATTGATGAATGTTTTTTCATATATGTGAAATATTTTCCAAATCAATGAATTTTTTTTCATATTTGATGAGCTTATTTTCAAACTCGATGAACTTTTTTTCAAAATTGGTGAACTATTTTTTGAAATCAGTAAACATTTTAAATTTTATGACTTTATCAAAATTAAACCGACAGTTTTTCTTCCTAGGAGACCAACTGAAGAAAAAATGAAAAAAAATAGTTTTTGTGAGAGAAAGAAAAGGAAAAAGCTTAACGGGCGAAGCGGGAGAGCAGGCGAAGCTGCGAGTGGCCGAAGCGGTTGGGCGAGGTGGCACAATACTGGGCTACGACCCGCTGGAATGCGCACGCGAGCGCCAGCTGCCTAGCCGGTGCTTAAAGCGCTGCCTAGGAGCTCCCCTTTTCACTGCTACACCTTAAAGCAACTCTAGCGGAGCCGCTATATCTGTCCGGCCCGCAAAATAACTATCGATATACGGTACCAGGCCAAAAAACTGGCCCGAAGAGGTACCGTATATCCGTCCTGAAATTTGTTTACAACGAGCTCTAAAATTGGCCTCGCTGCCCCCGAATCTCAGGTTTTTCCTCTTGGTTTTGCCGCTTGCCCTATCCACACAGTGATTTGGAGGGATGGAAACTTTCCCTCTTTCGCGTCACCCGCCCGCTTTGTCGCCGACGCAATTCTGTCCTCCGTGCATCGTCTCGCCTAGCCATGGAGCCGCAGCATGCCCCGCCCGGTGTTTCCCAACCGCCGGCGGCCCAGTAGGCAACTCCTCATCCCCTCGATGTCGTCGCGGTTGGGGTGCCTGCCATTGCGCCTGTTCCTTCGGTTGCTGGCGGGGAACGGAAGTGGGAGGGCATCCACGTCGTCCATGGAGTCGTGGTTAACACGGCACCATCAACACCGCCTCGTCCGGTTGTCCCTCCCGCGGCCGCCTCCTTCATCCCCTCTAGCGGCCGTGCAAAGGCACTGGCGAAGGGCCCCAATAAGAAGGTAGTGGCAGCATGAGGCCGGGCCCCTCTCCACCCCCTCCGGCCGTCAATGTGATGGTCGACCCTATCGAGTCCACCGGTGCTCGCGACGTGCTCGATGAAATGCCGGAGAGGTAAAAAAATATTTTTTTGCTCTGGTCAACTTTGATTGAACTTTGCAACGAATTCTTAGTGTTTTGGTCGTCCGATTTTGTAGCTACCCTATTGATCAAACATATACCGAGTTCTTGGAGGAGAACGCGGTGGATTTGAGTGCCCCACTTGATGATCATGAATCGGGGCATCCGTAAGCCGAGCCAAATCCGGAGATGGAGGAGAGGGATGACAGCGAGCTTGACGAGGGCGTATGATTTTGGATGTGATGATGGGAAACGTAGCATGCAATTTCAAAAAAATTCCTACGCTCACGCAAGATCTATCTAGGAGATGCGTAGCAACGAGAGGGGGAGAGTGTATCCACGTACCCTTGTAGACCGAAAGCGGAAGCGTTAGCTTAACGCGGTTGATGTAGTCGAACATCTTGTCGATTCAACCGATCAAGCACCGAACGTACGGCACCTCCGAGTTCTGCACACGTTCAGCTCGATGACGTCCCCCGAACTCTTGATTAGCAGAGGGTCGAAGGAGTAGACGAGTTCCGTCAGCATGGCGGTGTGGTAACGGTGACGGTGATATGATCCGTGCAGGGCTTCGCCTAAGCACCGCAAGAATATGACCGGAGGCATAAACTGTGGAGGGGGGCACCGCACACGGCTAAGAGCATTTGATGTGTCTTCTAGCCCCCC
>NC_041383.1:583221450-583230269 GCF_002162155.2 Triticum dicoccoides | reverse complement strand
ATCGGCCCTAAGCGCGCCCCAATTGGGAGGAGTCCCACTTGGACTCCTAGTTGGATTCGCCCCCCCTTCCTTTTACTGGAGGGGAAAACACTACAAAAAAATACACTTCCGTGATGATACGTGTTTGTCACAGTAGGTCGCATTTTTTGTCATGCATGTACATCCATGACAAATTTATGACAGAATTAAGATAGTCATACCTGTGCTGTCATAGAAGTGTTCCATGACATTACCAAAATTATCATCACGGAAGTGTCCACTTCCATGATGATAAATTGCGCGTCACAGAAGTGCTTTCGTCAAGGGTGACCGACACGTGGCATCCACCCTATCGGAACGCCGTTAAGCTATCGGGTCGGGTTTTGGATCCGATAACCCGTTAATAGCCCCGAACAATGGGGATTTTCCACATGTAAAATCATCATTGACTGGAGGAAACACGTGTCGGCTCATCGTTAGGACATATGTCATCCACTCATTGGACAGAAGTCACCCATGACAAGTCGACATGTGGCATGGCCCAACAGAGGCCCATTCCTGTGAAAAGGCCGGCCCGTTTGACTTGGTCAAATGGTGGCGGGCCGGCCCATGGAGAGCCTGTTAATGGCCTGTTCGCATATAACCCATTTACAACCCGCTAACCCAAGGCCTGTTATGCCCTATCCGAATTAGGCCCAGTAGCGTCATCTGGGCCATCCAATATGATTCCGGCCCGTTTTCACTCTGGCCCATGTATGGCCCATGACGTCTTTCGGCCCATATGAGGCCCTATGTAACTCTTGGCCTATTAACGGCCCGTGGTGAAATTGGCCTGTAATGAAGAGTGTATCACTTTACACCCATTAACGGCCCGTGGTGAAACTGGCCCGTAATGAACAGTGCATCACTTTATACCCGTCAACGGCCCGTTATTCCGTTGGGCCGTTTCCAGCCCATGTTATCTTTCGGCCTTCTCAGAGCCCATTTATTCTTGGGCTCATTTCCAGCATTCGTTTACTTACGACCTGTTACTGTCATTTTCTGCTTGTGGGCCAAATTCAGCCCGTGGTTACAGTCGGCCCGTTTGTGGTCCGTTAATACGTTGGGCCGTTTTCATAGCGTCATCAAATACGACCTATTAACGATGGCCCGTTATGTTCGGCCCATGAACGGACGATTCCAACTCTAGCCCATTTACGGCCATAATGCGGCCTGTTATTGGCCCATGTTTGGCCAATCATACGACCCGTATAAGGCCCATTGATGATACAACCCCGTAGAAGGCCCATTGTTTCTACGGCCGTAGAAGGCCCATTGATGATACGGCTCGTAGAAGGCCCATTGTTTCTACGGCCCGTAGAAGGCCTACTGTTTCTACGGCATGTAGAAGGCCCACTGTTTCTACGGCCCGTAGGAGGCCCAGTGTCACTACAGTAAATATTAGCCCATGGTTATTGTGGCCTAGTTTTAAAAAATAGGTTATTGAAGCCACTAGCAAACCGCGGAAAAAGAACTGCACTGACTACAAGCAAACAAATAAACAAGACAACAAGGAAATAAATAAGCAAACAACTTATGCTAGGCTATCACGGCTATTACACATATTACATCCACTGGGCATCAAAGTCCGCCACCAGTGCAAATATAGGGAACAAAGCAGCATATAAACGCCGCAGCAAAACAAGTCCAGAACTGAAACCACTTTAGAAGAGTTCAAGAAACAATATCCTGGGTACCCATAATGCTGGCAAGATGCTTAGCAAGCTTATTAACTTTCTCTTGTTTGGCGCTTAAATCCTCCAGCGCTTGCTGTTGGACAAGAAAGTACGCATCTAAATTCTGCAGGGACTTCCTCAGTCCTTCGCCTTCTTGCCGCAACACAGCTGACTGATGCCTTTCAGCTTGTAGCTGAGACCGAAGAAGCCAAAGTGATTCAGGTAGCAAGTTCAAAGAGCTTGTGCCAGCGGTACTGGCCAGTAACTCGAACACTACATCAACGCAAGACTGTGGGGTTTTCTCACTGTCTACAAGATCATTTTCATCACCTTTCTTGTAGACCAACAGGGTTGTCTCACTATCTTGAACCTTATCTGCATTACTTTCTCTACCATTGCATAGTGGGGTGCTCTTCTCCAATATTCTGTTTGCATATTACAAGAGAAACAAGCAGACACATCACATGTTTAGCTTGTAGTATACGAACTCATTTTGGTAAACCGGTTCAGTAGTAAGGTGGACAGGATAACAACATGAAACAAACATATATCTATGTACTATGGTCATTGTATTGTCCATACCATTCTAGTGTATGTTCCCTAATCAAGATAGAGACACAGCTCAACTCATATATTTTTAAGACACAACAGCATAGACAGAATATAAGTGTGAGAAACTACACAGCATTGGCAGCACTTGTAATGTGCATCACATGAGAACATAACTGTTTATACAACTTAAACTGAAATCAACATAGAGCAAGAAGTTAGAACAGCAATCCAGTTAAAGAAATAGGTTTAAAACATACCTGTTGCGCCATTGGAGTTTCAGTTGGATCCTTAAAATTCGAAAGTAGTTGGTATGAGTAAATACAGTGATGCAACATCAAAGGAGTATGGACCATAGCTACGGAATCTGACCTGAGAACAGTTGCTCTTCTGCTTTAAACATGGAGTTTGGGTTAGTTGTGGTGGTCTTCGTGCTTTGAGCACTGCAGTAGCTTTACAAACTGCTCGTGTGGGGGTACTCTGTGGTGGACATGGTGCTTTGTCAACTATAAGTGGGTTACTATCCGCTGGGGTTGCGGTTAGATGGGTTGTAGCTAGTTCTCTGCCAAACGGTGTAAGTGTGCAATCTGGAAGAGTCTCGATTATGTTTGGTGGGGCTAGTTTGTGGGCCAGTACAACCATGGTTCTATCTGCATCGACGGGTAGCACTGTCTTTTGTGAAGAACAGGTTTTTGCTCCCTTAGATACTGCCATCACCCCCTCCAATTCAAATGGCTGATAAACAAGAAAAGAAATTGAACGTACAGACACTGTATGATAGACAGATGTGGTAATCTATTATATAATTAAAATAAGAGTCAAACTGACCATCACATTGATCCACAAAGATTAAATTATCTTGACCATTAATTTTACATATTAAAGGCTGAGATTTAAAGATGCATACGTTACATACAAATATTGTTATGTACAAATAATTGAACATGTCACGTAAAATTGCCATACTTTCGGACCAAAGCCAAACGTGATGGACATGGTCACTAATTGGTGAGGTATAGATTTGACAGAATAAAAAAGGTAACATGAAAGGAGCAACTTGGCAATCAAACGGGTGAAGCGGTTCAGCGTATATGCATAGAATACTAAAATCTATTATGACTTGGACACGATGGATGGATAGACCGTGCACGGACACCTAGACTTACAATTTTTTTTACTAGACCCAGGCTTCCAACTTCTTAAAGAAACACGACAAGAGCCTACGAGCCTGCAGCAGCGGCTGAGGCGTGTCGTTGGACAGGACGGCAACGACGTGGCCGTGTGGTTGGTGACTTATGGCTGTGGTTGCATGATGGAGTCGAGTACGCGCGTGATCATGATCCGAGGCTTCAGCTGAGCATACCACAAGCATGTACGTACACATGCATCTGAACATGAACAGGTGCGTTAATCGATCTCTCCGTTGCTTATGCACGTACACTAATAGCTTCTTCATTATTCAGAAAAAAAAGATCCTTCATGGTACCAGCTATTACATGGGATTGTACAAGCTAGGCTATATCATCTATGCATGCGTTTCTAGAGGTATATGCACTTGTTTAAAATTTCTAGATGAGATATATGATGCATGCGTGTGAGATCACTTTTCTGTGAAGTAACTATACATATTTCATACATAGACGTCCAATGTTTCAGACTTTTTGCTGTAAAATCAATCTTATTAAGAATCAATGGTGATATAGTGTTTGGATATAAGTTAAATATTTAATGGTCTACAAAATAAATTTCCTCATGTTTCGCTTTGTGTGTCATTTTCTAGCATATTATTTTTTCTCGGTACAACATGCATTTTAAATCTTATATATGGTGCGTCAAATAAATGACATGCTTTTTGGAGAAGTTCTAGCATATTAATTATCGATTCAAGTTCTCGCGTATTACATACACACTTCAAAAAATAGTATTCTCTTGATGGACTGGAAGAGAAATATGTATAATATGTTTATGGATCAAGAGCAGACATCTCTAATTATAGGAGGGTAACCCAGTTTGTGATGTTTAAGGAGAATTTCCTTATACTTTTCCCAAAAGTCATTCTTAATATTTGTTTTGGATAAGACTATTATTTGACTAGCAACAAAGTAGTGGTTTCATTCGCTTTCATGCCAGTCAGCAACAAAGTAGCGGCGCATTTTAAAAGAATAGGAAAGTATATACATGTACAGAAACAATGTACAACGCAAGCGTGCTATGATGTATGAATTAAGGAAGCATGACCGTGTTTTGGCTACAACACTATGAAAAGCACATATTATGTCATGCACGTAATGAGAAATTTCAGTAATTTAAAAAGAGTATAAGTTCATGAAAGTGGGTACGCTAAGGACCAGTTGTGAGGAGGTTGAGTAAGAGATAATAATATTATTTGTTTCTAATAAATATATAGTGAAATTATGTTGTCTTAGAATGGCAAGAAACATAGGACATTATATTAAGATGGACATGTGTGGAAGTATATAATAGCCATGTTATTACATAAGCAATAATAAATGCAAATATGACCAATTATGAGCATATAAGATGACAAATGAGTAAGTACAAACCGTTTTGTGAAGTGCCTTAAAATTAATGGATGGAAAGGTACACCCCATGGATGTAGAGTGGAAGAGATAATGTCCTGAACATGTCTATAGTTTTGCATTGAAGACACATATATGACTACCATTTATGTTTTGTTGTGACATAAAACTATCCTCAAATACAATCCAATGCATTAGAATGGAAAGATCTTCGTAAAAAAGTACACAATCATATTTTCTCAACACATACATTTCTGGTACTATATCATTTTATGTCTATTAATTTTATATCACACTAATATATCTATGAATGAAACCAAATAATAGTTGATAACATGGCAAAACAAGAACATAATATGAAATATATTACATAGTAAATCTAGCCGCGCAATTGCGCGGGAGACCCAGCTAGTTCACATATATGTTGTCTAACCAAACATGACAACATGACACAATTTCACATATATGATGCCTAACTAAACATGATAGCATGACACAATTTCAGATATATGATGGATAACTTAACAGGATATAATGGCATAATTCAACATATGATGAGTACCTAAACAGGATGACATGACAAAACTATATGATGTCTTTCTAAAATAGGTTGGGATGAGATAATTCACATACATGTTGTCTAAGTATACATGATGGCATGATATAATTGACATAATTGATTCATGTACTAAGCAGCTGGCATTCACATGTATGATCTCTAAACTAAGCAGATAGAATTCAATATTGTGCATATGATGTCTAAACTAAGCAATGCAAGACACCATATGCATCATATGAGAAATATAAATATTGCAACTTAGAGCATACACCTCAGGTGGGATATAGGACTGGTCATCTGTCTCTGAATCCTCCTCTGAGGAGCTCCCTGTAACCATCGAGATATATGCTTCAACAGGTACCATTGCCTGCTCTTAAGACCTTGTTTTCACTCCAGATTTTTCCATAACCGGCTCAAATGGCTGATACACATGAAGAGTAGTTCAATATACACAGATTGTCGACAAATGGAATACGTAATGAAAAAAATATGGCATGAGATAATTCACATATATGATGCCTGGCTCCATGGCGGTGCATAATTCACATATATGATAACTGGCTGAAAAACATGGCATTGCATAATTCACATATCTGATATAGAAAGCAAACAGGAGGCATTCACACAAAGCATGTCTAATCTAAGCAGATGTCATGGCAATGCAAGACACCATATGCATGATATGAGCAATATAACCCAGCCAAGTTAGAGCATGCACCTCGGGGGGGGGGGGATACGACTGGTCATATCTCTCTGAATCCTCCTCTGAGGAGCTATCTGTAACCAGCAAGAAATCTGCATCGACAGGTAGCACTGACTGCTCAGAAGACCTTGTTTTCACTCCAGATTTTCCCATGACCGACTCAAATGGCTGATGCACAGGAAGAGTAGATGAATGTATAAACATTGTTGACAAATGGAATACATTATAGAAAAAAATATGGCACGATACAATTCACATATACGATGACTAGCTAAACAGGATGACATTGCATGATTCACGAATATGATGCCTGGCTAAAGAAGATGGCATTGCATAATTCCCATATACTCCCTCCGTTCCTAAATATTTGTCTTTTTAGAGATTTCAAATGGACTACCACATACAGATGTATATAAACATATTTTAGAGTGTAGATTCACTCATTTTGTTCCGTATGTAGTCACTTGTTGAAATCTTTAAAAAGACAAATATTTAGAAATGCTGGGAGTATTATATAGAAACCAAACAGGTGGCATTCACACAAAGCAAATCTAAACTAAGCTGATGACATATAAGATGTATAATGTAAGCAATGCAAGGCGCCATACGCATGATATGACCAACATCAGCATGCCAGGTTAGAGCAAACACCTCAGGTGGTAAACAGGCGTGGTCGGCTCCTTCTGAATCTCCATCTGAACAGTTATCTTCCTCTGGAATACAATCTAGAAATGCAGGAGGGGGGGCACTTCGCCCACCATGGAGCGGCGTCTGCATGACATTATATTCGCACGCAACCGTCTTCTCTTTTTCTCTACATGTTTAGTACGATTGTGTACAATATCTGACATGCATAATAAAAAAAATAGTTAGATTTTGTAAGGCCTAAGGGGTGCATGCAAAAATCAAGACTGATGGTAGCAAACGAGTGGATGGATCCAAAACTAATGATAGCAGGTAGATTATAGCTTCAGTTTAAAATGATAGACAATGGATCATCCATTGTTTGTTGCCCACCCAACATGAACCACATAGAAGACCCCAGATGAACCAGATAGTAGACAAATACTATTCGTTGCTGGCTCGATATGAGACCCATGGGCAATTCAAAACTCAAGATTGAACGATAAAGTAGCAGGTAATAATAACCGATGTATAACGTAAGCAAACACGAAAGATTGCGACCTCTCTTCCGGAACCGTGTAGTCCTCAGGTTCATCTGCTCAGTCGATGATGGTAATGCAGTTGGCGTGGCTGCCGGCAACAGGGAAGATGATCTGAGGTGGCGAAAGAAAGTCGGCAGGGGGGATCTCTGCTGCAGTGAACGCTTCTATCGATGGTGCACCTCAGGTGGTGTGGATGACGGCACGGCAGGAGCAGGACATAACACACAGAGTTTTCTTTGACGCCTATCTGAAAAGGAAGTAAATCTGTAAGGGCTCCTTAGAATTGGAGGATTCTATAAATGCAGGGACAGGAAAAACACAGGAATAGGATAGGAATGCACGTGCAAAACAGAGCATTTGGAAACATAGGGTTTCAGTCAACCTGGGTGTTTGGCTCACATGAATTGGAAGAACAGAGGAATGGAGAAACAAAGTGATGCGACGAGTGTACAACCTCTTTGGCATAGCCTTGTGGACCTCAGCATCATTGGGTTGGACGTGGAGGATGGTGATGATGCTGGTGTGGCTGTCGGAGGTGGGGAAGAAGATCTGAGGCCTCTGGAAACGGTGCCGAGGGTACTGCTCCGCTGTGATAGACGGTTCTGTCATTGGAGCAGCTCCGCTAAGGTGTACGGCGACGAGGCTGAAGCATGACAAGACATACAATGTTAATCTGAAGTGGGACCCTAATATCATATGCAATAGATGATGTAAAATACATCACCAAGAAGTGCTAGATCTAAAATGCATCAACCGCTGTAAGTACTGTTCACTCTGAACTTAACTGAAGAAAATGAACTTCACAGTCGAATCTGAATTTTACTGTCGAAACTAATTGAACTAGTAACAAAGCATTCCAATAGATGTTTAGGGCGTTCGAGCACTAGTAGCAGAGAAGCAGTAATCTAAATCAGCAGACACTCGAGCAGGGAACGCACTAGCAGAGAGCAAGTCATGCAGTAGCACCGCGAGCGAGTGCTAAAGCAGCAACTCCTGTAGCTGCCGGAGGTCGTGCAGCAGCAGCAGCAGCGCAAGCGAGAGCAAGAGCAGAATAACAGCACGAACGAAAGCAGGAGCAGTGCAGCAGCGCGACCGACAGCAAGAACAGAGCCGCAGCGCGAGCGAGAGCCGAAGCAGCTGCAGCTAGTGCCATTGTGGAAGTCGCCGCCGAGGAAGCAACGACATGGGGGGGAGACGCCATGGATGATGTGGCCGGCGATGGCGCCGTCGATGGAGACCCTCCATGTCTGCTCGGTATCGAGCACCGGCAGCCCCGTGAGATCAAATAAAAGATAAAATGCAGTAGTGAGTGCAGAACCTCCTTGGTGGCGCCGAGTTGGCCTCAACTTCATCGGAGGAATTGGTGAGGGTGCTGCGGTTCCGGTGGGGCAGGTCAAGATGGCGTTGTGGGGATTGAGGTGGAGCGATAGACGAGGTGAACATCGGGGTAACTCCTTGGAGGTGGAGGACGGGGCGGCTGATCCGGCGGGATGACGAGATCGACAACGGATCCTCATTCGGTGCGGTGGATGAGGGACGGCGAGCTGTTGCGGTGGACGACGTAGTCGGGGAAGAGTCTTCGGCTGGGTGGCGATCGGGAGGCCGACG
>NC_041383.1:583146208-583221314 GCF_002162155.2 Triticum dicoccoides | reverse complement strand
GGACGTGCTTGTACGAAATGTAGGGTAAGTTACCAGTGTACCCCCACCGGTTTTGACACTGCGACGTGGAGCTTCATTTCCGGCTGAGGGGTAGAAGGGGAATTTCGCGTGTCTGGGCTGCGGGAGCGATTTTGGATGAGGAGGGAGTTCTCGCGCGCATCCAAATTTCAGGATAATAAGGCGCGGCGCGGGTTGAAGAAGCGGGAGTTTCAAAGCAGGTGAGACAAAAGATACTCGAGCTTGAAAATTTTGGGATAACAAGGTGCGGATTCCTTGTTCGGCAGAACAAACTTAACGTGTAAAAAAACAATTCATACAAGACACAAGAGAGTCATGTCCCCTTTTACTATATTGCTATAGATGTCATTGAAAAAACTAAAAAGAAAAATGTAAAAAAAATCGGGAGAACAAGATTACCCTGCACAGTACCAAATCGATTCGCACTTCCCTCAACAACAACAAAAAACAAATCAATTCCCACCAAAGAAAGAGTAATGTCCCTTTTTATATGATTACAGATGCCATGATCTCGAATTTCAATTTTTGAATCCACGTTATGCTGAATTCGAATATATCGTTAGGTGACCTTGCGGTTTATAATTGATGTAGTCGTACATTTTGATCTTCCATCATATATGAACATTTTACTCCACTATGTGAACATATATATTGTCGTCTACCATATGGACTAAATTTGAATCAATTTTCCTTATTTGAATATGATTGTTGTCAAGTTATACAATAATTTAAATATTATCTTGATAACAAAAAACATGCATATAGCAGTAATCATATTTCACTATGAACTACATGTACCATACGCTCTCCAATTCAAATATTTGAATCCATTTTATGTTGAATTCAAATCATAGTACATTATTGGTCTAGGTAGCGAGATGTTTGGGATAATCTAAACCCTGTTTTCATATGTATAATTTTTGGCTGAATTGGGACAAGTTTTGGTATAAGCTTCTTGCAAAACCGGAGATTCTCTCAACAAGCCTCGTGGTTCCAAGAGGGAACGTGTCACCTTTGTGTGTGAAATGATATACGCTACCTCCACCCTGATTTTCTTTACAGAAGCAACATAGAACTATATGAGCGCCCTGTTAAATTTTGGAATTATTTCGGGTTCGTTTGGCCTTTTTATACATTAATTGAGTTTCTGGACTTTTAAAGTGCATAATCTAAATATGAACTGCATGCACATGCTCCGGTGCACCAAAGTTGGTTGAAAAATCACATGTGTGTCCTTGGTTGAATTTCTAGGTCCCATAGAAGAAATGAGAATGAAATTCAAACATCTAGGCGTCGTGAGTCGGCCGAGAATGTCGAGAAACTTAGATTTTAAATTCATGTAAATGCAAAACTCTTCTGGAAATCAAGAAACTTGGCATGGTGTCATGTCATGGCACTAACATGTTGTGGTAAAAAATTGGGCCGATTTGGAAGCTCGTGGTTCTAAGAGGGAACGTGCCACCTTTGAGTGTGAAACACTATACGCTGCCCCCACCCTTGAGTTTGTTAATAAAGGCAACATAGAACTACATGAGTGCCCTGTTAAATTTTGGAATTATTCCGGGTTCGTTTGTCATTTTTTATACATTAATTGAGTTTCTAGTCATTTAATGTGCATAAGTCAAATTTGAACTACAAGCACATGCTCTCGTGCACCAAAGATGGTTGAAAAATCACATTTGTGTCCTCGGGCGAATTTCTAGGTCCCATGCAAGAAATGAGAATAAAATTCAAACATCTGGGCATCATGGCTCGGCTGAGAACATTGAGAAACTTGGTTTTTAAATTCTTGTAAATCCAAAACACGTCTGAAAATCATGAAACTTGGCATGGGTGTCATGTCATGGTACTATCATGCTGTGGTAAAATAATTGGCCGAATAGGAAAAGATTTTGGTATAAGCTTCTTGCAAACCGAAGCTTCTCTCAAGAAGGCTCGTGGTTCTGAGAGGGAACGTGCCACCTTTGAGTGCAAAACGATATACGTTGTCCCCCTTGAGTTTATTTACAAAGGCAACATAGAACTACATGAGTGCCCTGTTAACTTTTGGAAATCATTCCGGCTTCGTTTGGCCTTTTTTACACATTAATTGAGTTTTTGGTCATTTAATGTGCATAATTCAAATTTGAACTACAAGCACATGCTCCCGTGCACCAAAGTTGGTTGAAAAATCACACTTGTGTCCTCGGGTGAATTTCTAGGTCCCATGCAAAAAATGAGAATAAAATTCAAACATGTGGGCATCGTGGCTCGGTCAAGAACATTGAGAAACTTGGTTTTAAAATCATGATACTTGGCATGGGTCATGTCATGGTAGTACCATGCCGTGGTAAAAAATTTGGCCGAATAGGAACAAATTTGGGTATAAGCTTCTTGCAAATCGGAGCTTCTCTCAAGAAGGCTCGTGGTTTTGAGAGGGAACGTGTCACCTTTGTGTGCATAATTCAAATTTGAAATACAAGCACAAGTTCCAGTGCACCAAAGTTGGTTGAAAAATCACATGTGTGTCCTCGGGTAAATTTCTAGGTTCCATGCAAGAAAAGGGAATGAAATTCAAAATTCTGGGTGTCGTGGCTGGGCTGGAAACATTAAGAAACTTAGTTTTTTAATTCCTGTAAATCCAAAACACGCATGAAATTAATGAAACTTGGCTTGGTGCCATGTCCGATTTGCGAAGGCGCACACATTAACAATCAACAAAGTCATTTTCGAACAAGTGCTGTCACGTTACAATCGGAACACAAGTATTATTGAAACCGTGGGCGTTCTATTTACTACCATTTACGTGCCTCCATGCGTCCCCATTTTGTATTAGCTAGGAGGCGCCGTGCAGGGTAGCTATTTGAGTACGAGAGGCGTGCGATCAGACCCCTGCGCATGCTTATTGGGAGGAGAGCCCTTTGACCTCCATCTGCCGTCTACCTCTCTCCCAAGGTCTCCATTAATGGCGCACGAGCCTCTGTTTAATGGTGTGGCTATGTCTCACTCGACTGAGATTTAAGAGAGAAAAAAGAAAATCTGAAAGCACGGATCTTTATGTAAGATCCGACGGACCTATATAGCATCTACTGCCACTTATAGCAAGACTGATGAATATATAAGGACGATTAATTGTCTTACATAATTAGAAAGATAATTAAAAAAGCCACATGCGGCTACGCCCGAAATACACAAGGGCAAAAGAAGAAGGAAAACAAGGATCTGGCTCGCTGTTCTCTACTTTCTTGATGTGTTGCTGTAGGCCGCGGGAACTAGTCTCCGCGGCGAGCGGCGATGAGCTCTTTCGTGTCCTCAAGACGTTGCTTGAGAACATCTATGGATTCCTCCACCAGCCTTTGGCGCTCGATGCGGAGCATGTCATTCTCGTCCATAAGTTTCTTGACGATGACCCCGGTCCTCTTCAACAAGGCACTGGTCTCCTCCTGCTGGTCTGCACTTCGGACGATCTTCGCCCTCAGCAGGTCGCGCTCGGCCCGGAGCCTCTCATTGCCCTCCCTTAGTTGCTGGATGACGCTGGTAGCCTGTTCAAATGAGGCTTTCATGTTGTCCTGCAACCTCGCCCAGCCGAAGATCTGATCCATCTGGCTATGGACGATCACATGCATGCGCCTATAACAGTCGTCGCCTGCCCGCGAGAAATTTTCCCAGGCCGCCGCGACGCGGCAGGACATCTCTGCTGCATTCACGGCGCGGCGGGACATCTCTGCTGCTTCCGCAGCACGGCTGAACCAGTCTGCTGCATCGACGGCGCGGTGGTACCTCCATGCTGCTTCAACGGCGTGGCGGGACCTCTGTGCTACTACTTTCGCACGGCGGGACATGTCGGCTACTTTCGCAGCAAGGAGAGACATCTCTCGTGCTTCCGCATCCATACTCGCCTCTCCCTGGTGGCAATCTCTCGACCCAGAACTCACACTGGCCATGGCAGACGCAAGGGAAGGATGCTGAATGACTTGTTTGTTTTTGTGGATGAGGAGTTGAGGAGGAATGTGCAGTCATCTTGGCATACTAGTATTTATAACCGGTACTAATACGCTCCTAAGTGGGAAACCGTTTAGGTTGTGATCGGTGTGAACAGGTTTACAATTCAATATAGCATGGAGTAATTTGGAATGTGACGAGACGCAAGCTCAAAATTTATTGACGGTTCTAGTTTCGAAGTGCGGCACTATTCCCGGATGGCGTTACGTGGACACGTGTTCTTAGCCGTGCTGTACTTTTTCTACTGTGTATGTGCAATAACTGGCACTGTCGTATACATATCTTACGGTTAATAGGGCATTCGACAGGAATAGCTGCGTGGCGAGCTATAGGCTAGTCTTTTTTTAGACGCATTAAACCTATCTCCCGGGACTTCTCGCACGCACCATCATACCACCCACAAAAACTTATACTCTGAGTTTCGTACGTTATACAGGAAGAGAAGAGGTGCACACACGCACTCGTCCTCTCACACATGCGTTTGTTTTTTCTCGAAAAGGAGGATGATGACCCCCGGCTTCTGCATCTGGGAGTCACACACGCATCTGTAGCTACGAATTGTAGTGTTCTCAACCATCTGACTGGCTCTATCATGGATGTATCTATATACTAAAACATGTCTAGATATATCTATATTTTGACAAATGGAAGGCATGTATTGTGGAACGGAGGGAGTGCTTGTCATAAAAATGGATAAAAAGGGGCGTATCTAAAACTAAAATACGTCTACATACATCTCCTTTTATCTAGTACTTCTTACCCAAAGGGACTTTCTATCCAACAGACACAAAATATCCGTTCGACTATTGGAAATTACTGATCTGATGTCGAAGTAATTGCTGCATCGCCACCAAAACCCACCATTTCTTAAGCTAAAGTAGACCGAGGTAATCCCAATATTAGCATATTACTAAGATAAACAGAAGGCACTGTAGAAACATTTAGGATGTGAGCTTGTCAATCTGAATGTGGAGGGACACCAACTTAGCCCCGGCCAGCAGCTTGGGCGGAACTGTGAAGGTTAGCTCTTGCACGTCGACGTCGCCGAGATACTTGCTGCTTGTCACCTCCATTTCCACCTTGACAACGTCGGTCGTGCTTTTGGGCTCCCCCGGTGGGCCGTTCGCCCACAACTTGGCCACGTAGTGCGGCAGTGGGGACGCCCCCGCTCTGACGCAAACTGCTACGTCTTGAGCTTGTGTTGGTTTTCCTTGAAGAGGAAAGGGTGATGCAGTAGAGTAGCATAAGTATTTCCCTCATTTTTGAGAACCAAGGTACCAATCCAGTAGGAGGCTCCTCAAAAGTCCCACGCACCTACACAAACAAACAAAGAACTCGCAACCAACGCAATAAAGGGGTTGTCAATCCATTCACGGCCACTTGCGAAAGTGAGATCTGATAGAGATAGTATGATAAGATAAATATATTTTTGGTATTTTATAATATAGATGCAGAAAGTAAAGATGCAAATAAAAGTAGATTGGAAGCAAATATGATAAGAGATAGACCCGGGGGCCATAGGTTTCACTAGAGGCTTCTCTCGAGATAGCATAATTATTATGGTGGGTGAACAAATTACTGTCGAGCAATTGATAGAAAAGCGAATAATTATGAGATTATCTAGGCATGATCATGTATATAGGCATCACGTCCGCAACAAGTAGACCGACTCCTGCCTACATCTACTACTATTACTCCACACATCGATCGACTCCTGCCCGCATCTAGAGTATTAAGTTCACAAAGAACAGAGTAACGCATTAAGCAAGATGACATGATGTAGAGGGATAAACTCAAGCAATATGATATAAACCCCATCTTTTTATCCTCGATGGCAACAATATAATACGTGCCTTGCAACCCTTTCTGTCACTGGGTAAGGACACCGCAAGACTGAACCCAAAGCTAAGCACTTCTCCCATGGCAAGAAAGATCAATCTAGTAGGCCAAACCAAACTGATAATTCGAAGAGACTTGCAAAGATAACTCAATCGTACATAAAAGAATTCAGAGAAGATTCAAATATTATTCATAGATAAACTTGATCATAAACCCACAATTCATCATATCTCGACAAACACACCACAAAAAGAGATTACATCGAATAGATCTCCACAAGAGAGGGGGAGAACATTGTATTGAGATCCAAAAAGAGAGAAGAAGCCATCTAGCTAATAACTATGGACCCGAAGGTCTGTGGTAAACTACTCACAACTTATCGGAAGGGCTATGGTGTTGATGTAGAAGCCCTCCGTGGTCGATTCCCCCTCTGGCGGAGTGCCGACGAAGGCTCCAAATTGGGATCTCGCGGATACAGAAGGTTACAGCGCTGGAAATTGTGTTTAGGGTGCTCCCAGGATGTTTTCGGGGTACGTAGGCTTATATAGGAGGAAGAAGTAGGTCGGTGGCCGCCCGAGGGGCCCACGAGACAGGGGGCGCGCACTATAGGGGGGGGGCGCCCTCCTATCTCGTGACCGCCTCGACTGCTTCTTGACTTGCACTCCAAGTCCTCTGGATCACGTTCGTTCCAAAAGTCACACCTCCGAAGGTTTCATTCCATTTGGACTCCGTTTGATATTCCTTTTCTTCGAAATACTGAAATAGGCAAAAAAATAGCAATACGGGCTGGGCTTCCGGTTAGTAGGTTAGTCCCAAAAATGATATAAATGTATAAAATAAAGCCCATAAACATCCAAAAGGGGTAATATAATAGCATGGAACAATCAAAAATTATAGATACGTTGGAGACGTATCACAGACCACCAACACGGCGATAGGCGCGCCGATGTCGAGCACGCCGCCGACCAAGAAAAACGCGCGACCGTCCTGCTCCGCGAACAGCAAGAGCCGTGGCTCCGACAGTGGCACTTGCAGCTGGAGCACCTCGCCGTACTGGATCCTGTGCACGGGCATGGGATGCGCGTTGCTGATGTGGTGGTAGAGCGCCGGCGGCGGGCCTTTGTAGCCGCAGACGGGCATGGGGCATTTGCAGAGCGCGAGCGGACACACGCTCTGGTGATCAGCGAGCTTGTGGTAAGTGACGTAGAGCCCACAACCTTCGTGCGGGCACACCACCCTCAACGACGAAACAACGGCTTCCACCACCATGCCCCGCACGTCTAAGCTACCACCGTGCTCGCACTTCTGGCACTGCCGCTGGTTCCCGGGGCGCTCGATGCGGCAGTCCGCGCAGGCCAGGTGCCCTCCCTTGCACTACAGAAATCAATCGAACAACACATCAATCAAGAAACCTGCACCTTGCTCAATCAGCCGAACGGACGAGGTGTATTCGAACCTCATACACTGGAGGCATCAAGGGGTAGAGGCACAAGCGGCAGTGGAGCACGGTGAGGTCCATGGAGACCTTAGTGAGCTCCCTCGTCGGTTCCTGTTCCATCTGCATGATCTCGCCCTCCTCGTGCACAACCATCTCTCGCTTGGGCCGGGGCATTACAAAGTTTACCGTCACATATTTTATACTCTACGCATAACTCTCCTCCCGCATACCAAGGAAGGCAGTAGTTTGAGTTTTCTAGACAAATTTGCCCCTGCGCATGAGTAAGCTGCATAAATATCGACACTAAATGCACATGCAATGGTTGGCTGGTCCTCCTTCCTTTTCGCTTGAGTTCGCTTCCCCAGGCGGTCAAGTCGCATCTGGCGCTGCATGTGTTTGCCTGTAGCCATTTTCTGCTTTGGAAACTGGCGCGATTAATGGGGGCAGAACTAATTGAGCGAGGGCACAGATGGAAACCAACGTGGACGCGTAGACTAATCTGAGAAAAACAAGAAAAAGTTATACGCAAAGTAAAAGGAATCGGAGGGAGTACTACTTCAAGGTGCATTAAATCAACACAAGCAAGTATCAAAAGGAGAGTCATGACATGCATGCATGCGTTGTAATTAATGCATCGGTAGCCACAAGTTATTGAAATATACCGAGTGCAGTGCTTTGATGTGTCGCGTCAACTCGTACATCAACGAGAAGTTTGATTATCCTCTCCCTCGCGGACTTAACTGCACCTCCCTTTGGTTGTATGATAGGTTGGCCACCCACCTCTCGGGCCCACATGTCTACACGCAAAGGCAGGAGCGTCCCTCCCTCGCCCATGAGCGTGGTGGCTGGCAAGACTAGGAGAAGCTTTCGCTACACGCTCTCCCTCCCGCACGCGGTGGACATGCAGCAGTTCAATCGGTGTCAGATGGCCAGATGCATACTGTAGTACTCCTCCAGTGTAGTAGTACTCCATCATTGTTCGACTTCCCGAAGAGGCGAAGAGCCAAGCGCAGCCCGGATGCTCGTGTGGCAGTTTCATGTGTAGAGTAGTCTAGGATAGCATGTACCATGCCTGTAAGCTTAAAATCGTTCGGGTCGGCTCCATGCTATGTGGCCCTCTCGAAGTTTAAAAAAAATTAAAATAGTCTTCTGGCCCTACCTGTCACCCTGATGATTGTAGTTTGCACGCTCATCCGGTCAAGACAGGAATATATATATTTTAATTTGTTTTTTTCGAAAAGGGGGGACTCCCCGGCCTCTGCATCAGAATGATGCATACGACCACATATATTTTAATTTGTGGTGGGTAAATGTTAGAGGTTGCAGCAAATATATTGTACACTGCGTGTCTTTCAGCCAAGTTTAGAGGCAAGCATGTGGGGCCAGTGCTATGATGTGTCGCGTTAACTCATACAACGAGGAGAAGCTTGATTTTACTACACGCCTTCTCCCTCGCCCATGCGCGGGGTTGCTCGCAAACGAGGGCCCTGTTTGGATCTCTAAGTTAGAGTTAGTTTTAGTTAGTTGAGGCTCAAATAACCCAAAAGTATCCAAACATGATGGGTTAGTTTGGGTTAGTTGGATCTAACCCACCTCAAAAAACTAGCCCACACTAGAGGAGCTTATTTGGGTTAGTTCTCCTAGTCCCACTAGAAAAATTAGTAAAAAAAGTTACCCCTCCCATCCAAACAGGATTCAAAGTAGTCAAATGATTGAAAAAGAATATTTATTGTCAATCTAACTCTACCATCTAAACAACTCTTTGGTTAGAGTTACTTTAGGGTTAGTTCAGGGTTAGAATCTAACTCTAGCCTCTAACTGAGTTAGAGTATCCAAACAGGGCCGAGGACAGGCTTTTGCTTAGTAGTATACAACAAGCTATCCATCCCGCTCGCGGTGGACGGACATGCAGCAGTGGATTCAACACTATAGAAGCAGCAGTAGTAACATCATTGTTCGTCTTCTCGAAGAGGCAAAGAGCCAAGCGCAAACCGAACGTTGCATGAGACAAAATTGCTATGTGAGCGCACTATTGTACTACAACTACTTTCTAGTATAGCCCTGTAAACCAGAAAGGAGTATTTGCCCTTCTAGAGATTTCAGCAAGTGACTAGACTACACCGAGACGAAGTACATATGGAGCAAAATGAGTGAATCTGCACCGTAAATAAATACGTACTAGTTCTATCGTTTTCTTCTCCAAGGTGCACAATATTGAGTATACTGACTAGTCTCTTTTTGACACGCATTTACGTTTTTTGACACAGTACAGACGCAAGCGCTCATATACATGCGCATACACTCGCCCCTATGAACACACACACACACACACGTCACTATCATCTTGAAATTTACGAAGTCACCATAGGCACCTCGTCGTCGACGGGTCCATAGGTGCTTGAATGCCAAGGAGGGAGAGGGTAGCGGTTCCCGAGACGTTGAGCGGTCAATGATGCATCCTCAATTATATGCAGAGGGAATTAATTGGAGAAGCAGAATAGAGCCAGCACAATGTGAATGCAACAGAGTTTGGACTCTCATATAATAAAGGCGCCCCACCACTCCAATCCATCTACTCCCAAGTCTCTGCGCAACACTTCTCACTCCAATCCAAGACCAAGTGACCTGAAGCCACAAGCACCTATGGAGGTGATGGACACGAGCGGCAGTCGGCTATGCCAAATCATCCAAGGCGCCTGCCTGCGGCCCCGCAACGCGTAGCGTTTCCAGATGGTGCTGGCGACCGCAGACATCATAGCCCTCACCGACGCCGGCTTCGCCTCTCCCATGGACGACATGATGGTCAACTTCATCCGCAAGTTCACCGCCGTCAAGAAGCGCGTGGACGACCTTGTCGTACTACTCCAGCCCGCACGCCCAGGCTCCTCATTGCCTGCCACCCTCATCGGCCTCCATGGATGACGAACTCTTTCAAGCCCTGGTGGCCCTGCAGGTGCCGGAGGTCGCAACAAAGAATGTGCACCACGAGGCCGCGCTCGCCGCGCAGCGCCTCGCCATGCAAGAAACCGTCGACCTGCACATCCACGTCTACGATGAAATCGTCTACATAGGCCACTACAAGGCAAGCGAGGACAGAAAGACGTTGGCCTTCTTCCAGCGGCTGGAATCTTTGGACGCCATTGTTCAGAAGCACGTCGACCTGGCCACGAAAGCCGCTGCTACTTAGGCGCCATTCGGTGGGCCGGCGCCCTGAGTCGAGGAGGTGGACGTCATCGATGGATGCATCTCTTCTTCTTGCCTCCTGTAACCAGCACTGCATCGCCTCATGGCCTTAATGTTTTATTAGTATAGTACTCCCTCCGTTCCCAAATATGAGTCTTTCTAAAGATTCCAGCAAGTGACTACTACATACGGAGCAAAATGAGTGAATCTACACTCTAAACTATGTCTACATACATCTGTATGCTATATTTCATTTGAAATAGTATCTAAAAAGGCTTATACTCCCTCCGTCCGGAAATACTTGTCGTAAAAATGACTAAAAATGGATGTATCTAACACTAAAATACGTCTAGATACGTCCATTCCTTCGACAAGTATTTCCGTACGGAGGGAATATTTATGAATGGAGGGAGTATATGGCATTTTTATTCCAGTCGTAACGTTTTCACTGTGAGGTGGGGCCGTAGTTGAGCAAACCCACCCAGCCCACCGGGCGTCGGCCGAGTTTAGAATTAGAAGAGAGAAACAAGAGAGAAGAGCTAGCTGTAGCATGGACACTGTTGTCAGATGGGACTCGTGTTTATAGAATAGGAGTACTGAGCACTCGTGCCTCTTTTTTTTTGAGGGAAAAATTACTCGTATGTCTAGTACCACTAGTTGGGTGCGTGCGACCTATAGCTGTCATCACTTTAGGTCTCCTTTTCGAACTGCGTCTATGCTTCACAGTTCATAGTACATATTGTTTCACGCATTTATCCTCCTATATGTACTCCTAGACTATTTCCACGTGCTCCCATTCGCCGACATGTGGGACATAGAGCATCTGGGTCGTAGTGCATGCACGACTCGAAGCATATGCCGGGGTACTTTACATTTAAGACCTCACGTATTACATGCAAACCCCCTGCAGAAGAATAAATAAATGAATGAATTACTGCATGAAACCAGATTATTTTCGTGGAAACCGGAGCACGTTCATTAAATTTTGGGCATAACACGTTTATAAAAAATGACCGGACCTAAACCAGTCTAAGGGCCTCTTTGATTTTTCCCGCAAAAAAGGGCCTCTTTGATTCGCAGGATACTGAAAACACAGGAATGTGGAACGTATGGTGGCGATGAACCGAGAGGAGGAGAACTCTAACTCAGTTAGAGGTCAGAGTTAGATTCTAACCCTGAACTAACTCTAAACCGCCCTGTTTGGATACTCTAACACAATTAGAGTTAGAGTTATTTTCTAACCCACTCTAACCCAAATAAGCACCTCTCCACCAGGATAGTTGGGCTAGATGGAACTAACCCACTCTAACCCTCCCTGTTTGGATACTTTTGGGTTATTTGAGCCCCCAACTAACCTAAACTAGCTCTAACCCCATGATCCTAACAGGGCCATATCTCAATCACTTGACTACTTTGGACCCTATTTCCTTCCGGATTTGTGGTCGGCTCTTCTGTGGCCTCCTCCCGCTCACAATTGACATAAACGAACCATCTATACAAATCAAGCATGTAAAACATGATAATGTTTACTTTGTCCATACAAATGAGATATCCCACTTAAACATACAAGTCATCAATCAAGCTTCACAAAATAAAAAAACACTTCATGAAACAAAGAATGAGCTAACTCATCACGGAAGTCATTCACGATAGGGAGGGAGCCCGGAGCCCCTCACGCACCGTGGGAGGAGCTCGCCATCGCCTCTCTGGAGGAAGGCTCTGTAGAGCCCAAGCCCCAGGAACCCCTCCGACGCCGACCCTTGAGAGTTGAGGTCGACACCAGTATGGGTAGCACGGCCGATTGGCGCCGACTGGGAACTTAATCTTTGGGCCTCTAGAAATAATGCAAGACTGTAACTAAAATACCCAGAAAGGTGAACTGAATCTTTGGGCCTCTAGAAATAATGCAAGCCTGAAACTGAAATACCTAGAAAGGTGAACTGAATATTTGGGCCTCTAGAAATAATGCAAGCCTGAAAGTGAAATACCTAGAAAGGTGAACTGAATCTTTGGGCCTCTAGAAATAATGCAAGCCTGAAACTGAAATACCTAGAAAGGTGAACTGAATCTTTGGGCCTTTAGAAATAATGCAAGCCTAAAATTGAAATACCTAGAAAGGTGAACTGAATCTTTGGGCCTCTAGAAATAATGCAAGCCTGAAATTGAAATACCTAGAAAGGTGACCTGAATCTTTGGGCCTCTAGAAAGATTTATTACCTTCTTAAGCAACATCAAACAATTTCCATGCGTGCACGACAAATCTATACCAAGTTTGATCAGGATCTACTTTTCCAAATCAGAATTAGCGCTAGAGCAAGCAAGATCAATGATATGGCTGTGAGACAGAGAAGGAACAAATAAACTCACCCCTCTCGTGACCTCCCTGGTAGATGCGCCGCCGCCGCGCACGACAGAGGGAGAAAAAGGACTGGTGAAGGGGGAGCGGGGCGACCTTCAAAGGCCGGAGGGAGAGGGCGGCTGGACTAGGGCGGCGGAGGCCGGAAGGAGAGGGCGGTCGTAGGAGAGAGAGAGGGTGAGCGGCGCTTGGGAGGGCGGCCCTATGGGGAACAGAGATGAGTCGTGCGAGAGGGGGGAGCGATCTGGTGCGGGCAGGGGAGATTTTTTAGCTCTCTTTTAGTGGGCCCGAGGATAACTAACCCAATTAGAACCTCTCCACCGGGCTAGTTTTTTTAGCTGGGTTAGAGCAAACTAGCTCAAACTAACCCCTCTTGTTTCGATAATTTGAGGCTATTTCAACCCAAATTAGCTCTAACTCAGGGATCCAAACAAAGAGGAGTGTTACTGTACATGCTACAGTGTGGACCGTAGCACATTGTTTTTTATGGCCATATCACCACATTGTTTTCTACTACTGGTTCACTGGGCTACCGTGGTTCGCACTGCTGGTTCACTGGGCTGCCGTGGTTCGCACTCCTCCGACCTGAGTAGTACATAGTATAGTACTAGTATATACTGCATCATTCTTTGCTCCTTCTTACCACTCAGACATGTGGGAGAGCCAACATCTGGGTCGACGTGTCATGCACCAGATTAGAGCGCATAATGGAAGGGGGGCATCACCCCGGTCGAAGCGCCAGTAATTCATGACTATAGTGAGTGGTCATATCACAAGTCTTTCCAGCAGTAACGCACCATCAAATTGCACAGCCCCACTCGCTCACCCTCCTCGCCTCTCTGTCAAACCGCCTACCCGAAAACTGCCGCGCGTACTGCCCGGGAAAAGCCCCGCCCTCAACTTTTAACTACGCAAAAATAGTTTGAGCTTGTTCGTTCTATATAAATACAATAATTACTGTATGTTTATTCACCCGTGGGGTTGTTCAATGGAGGGGCGGGGAGCACAAGTGAACAATACTGTAGTACTACTAGTAGTAAGTAGGAGTCATACAGTAGTCACCTTAAATAGAGAGTTTCTTTTCTTTAATGCCACGTACCCAAATTGAAACGCTTGTTGTGGAGAAAAAAAAGATAATCACTCCACTATATATGGACGCAGGGGCCTGAGCGCTTGCTTTACTAGGGTTTCTCCCTTCATTCTCTCATCCTCTCCAGATATAAACAAGACAGCGGTAGCGACATTTTCTCTCTGCTCACCGCTGTTCACAGATCCGGCCGGATCCCTTCGGCCGGTGTGTGTAGAGGACTAAAAGGTGCATCGTTCACACGGTCATCGCCGCCGAGGGAGGAAACGCACAACTGCCAGAGGGGCCGATCCTCTGCCCGTGTCGTTCTCTCCGACACAACACCGACTAGGGAGGTCCTCCGACCCTTCTTCCTCCCTGCCGTATTGTCCGCAGATCCGACCTGCCGCCGCCGACATCCCGGCGACCCTCAGGTATAAGTTCTTCGAAAGCGGTCTTGCTCTACTGTCCCAGCTCCCCACGTGTCTGCATGTGCATCTTTTTCTACTCCCATCAGCTCTTCCAAAGCCACCTAATTTTTTAGTATTATTAGAGGTAAAGCTACTTCATGCATTCGAATCTAGGTCTTTGTTCAAACAACGAAGAAAGGGGGGAAAGTTGTAGCATGAATCTAGGACTTGATTCAAAGAGGAAATAATATGGTGAAAGTAGTAGAGACCGGAAACCCAACCGGTCTCTTGGTTGAAAAGGGAAATAATGGGAAAATGCAGTACAAACTGGATAAGGAACAGATCTATTATTGGTTGAAAAAAGGATAGAAAGTGGCGGCTGGTGGACAAGTCAACATAGTATGTCCAGGATTAGATTTTCTGCCATCACATAGTAAAAGGTCTCCAGGATTAGATTTGCTGCCCTCACATAGTAAAAGGTCTCAGGATTAGATTTGCTGCCCTGACATAGTAAAAGGTCTCAGGATTAGATTTGCTGCCCTCACATAGTAAAAGGTCTCAGGATTAGATTTTCTGCCCTCACATAGTAAAAGGTCTCCAGGATTAGATTTGCTGCCCTCACATAGTAAAAGGTCTCAAGGATTAGATTTGCTGCTCTCACATAGTACAAGGTCTCCAGGACTAGGTTTGCTGCCCACTTTATGCCTCCTTGTATGTACATTGTGCTAATGCGTCCACTGTCGCCTGTCCTTATACCAACCTTTTGTTGGGGAACGTAGTAATTTCAAAAAAATTCCTACGCACACGCAAGATCATGGTGATGCATAGCAACGAGAGGGGAGAGTGTGTCCACGTACCCTCGTAGACCGAAAGCGGAAGCATTATGACAACGCGGTTGATGTAGTCGTACGTCTTCATGATCCGACCGATCCAAGCACCGAACGTACGACACCTCCAAGTTCAGCACACGTTCAGCTCGATGACGATCCCCGGACTCCGATCCAGCAGGGTGTCGGGGATGAGTTCCGTCAGCACGACGGCGTGGTGACGATGATGATGTTCTACTGACGCAGGGCTTCGCCTAAGCACCACAACGATATGACCGAGGTGGAATATGGTGGAGGGGGCACCGCACATGGCTAAGGAACGGTCACGAAGATCAACTTGTGTCATGGGGTGCCCCCCTGCCCCCGTATATAAAGGAGCCAAGGGGGAGGGGGCGGCCGGCCAAGGAGGGCGCGCCAAGGAGGAGTCCTACTCCCACCGGAAGTAGGATTCCCCCCTTCCAAGTAGTAGGAGTAGGAGTCAAGGAAAGGGGGAAGAGAAGAGAAGGAAGGAGGGGGCGCAGCCCCTCCCCCCAGTCCAATTCGAACTAGGCCTTGGGGGGCGCCCAGCCTCTCCTCTCTCTTTCCCGTAAAGCCCAATAAGGCCCATATACTCCCCGGCGAATTCCCGTAACTCTCCGGTACTCCGAAAAATACCCGAATCACTCGGAACCTTTCCGAACTACGGATATAGTCGTCCAATATACGATCTTTACATCTCGACCATTTCGAGACTCCTCGTCATGTCCCCTATCTCATCCGGGACTCCGAACTCCTTCGGTACATCAAAACTCATAAACTCATAATATAACTATCATCGAAACCTTAAGTGTGCAGACCCCACGGGTTCGAGAACTATGTAGACATGACCGAGACACGTCTTCGGTCAATAACCAATAGCGGAACCTGGATGCTCATATTGGCTCCCACATATTCTATGAAGATCTTTATCGGTCAGACCGCATAACAACATACGTTGTTCCCTTTGTCATCGGTATGTTACTTGCCCGAGATTCGATTGTCGGTATCCAATACCTAGTTCAATCTCGTTACTGGCAAGTCTCTTTACTCGTTACGTAATGCATCATTCTGTAACTAACTCATTAGCTACATTGCTTGCAAGGCTTATAGTGATGTGCATTACCGAGAGGGCCCAGAGATACCTCTCCGACAATCGGAGTGACAAATCCTAATCTCGAAATACGCCAACCCAACATGTACCTTCGGTGACACCTGTAGAGCTCCTTTATAATCACCTAGTTATGTTGTGACGTTTGGTAGCACACAAAGTGTTCCTCCGGTAAACAGGAGTTGCATAATCTCATAGTCATAGGAACATGTATAAGTCATGAAGAAAGCAATAGCAACATACTAAACGATCAAGTGCTAAGCTAACGGAATGGGTCAAGTCAATCACATCATTCTCCTAATGATGTGATCCCGTTAATCAAATGACAACTCTTTTGTCCATGGCTAGGAAACATAACCATCTTTGATAAACGAGCTAGTTAAGTAGAGGCATACTAGTGACGCTATGTTTGTCTATGTATTCACACATGTATTATGTTTCCGGTTAATAAAATTCTAGCATGAATAATAAACATTTATCATGATATAAGGAAATAATTAATAACTTTATTATTGCCTCTAAGGCATATTTCCTTCAGTCTCCCACTTGCACTAGAGTCAATAATCTAGTTCACATCAGCATGTGATTCAACACCAATATCCACATCTGTATGTGATTAATACCCATAGTTCACATCGTCATGTGATCAACACCCAAAGGGTTTACTAGAGTCAATAATCTAGTTCACATCGTTATGTGATTAACACCCAAAGAGTACTAAGGTATGATCATGTTTTGCTTGTGAGACAAGTTTAGTCAACGGGTCTGTCATGTTCAGAGCCGTATGTATTTTGCAAATATTCTATGTCCACAATGCTCTGCACGGAGCTACTCTAGCTAATTGCTCCCACTTTCAATATGTATCCAGATTGAGACTTAGAGTCATCTGGATTGGTGTAAAAGCTTGCATCGTTGTAACTTTTTACGACGGGCTCTTTTATCACCTCCATAATTGAGAAACATCTCCTTAGTCCTCACTAAGGATATTCTTGACCGTTGTCCAGTGATCTAATCTTAGATCAAAATTGTATTCCCTTGTCAAACTCAGAGTAAGGTATACAATAGGTCTGGTTCACAGCATATCATACTTTATAGAACCTATGACTGAGGCATAGGGAATTATTTTTCATTCTATTTCTATTTTCTGCCATGGTCGGGTCTTGAGTCTTACTCAACTTCACACCTTCGCACCATAGGCAAGAACTCCTTCTTTGACTATTCCATTTTGAACTATTTCAAAAAAATTATAGAGGTATGTACTCATTGAAAAATCTTATCAAGCGTCTTGATCTATCTATATAGATCTTGATGCTCAATGTGTAAGCTGCTTCACCGAGGTCTTGCTTTGAAAAACTCTTATTCAAGTATCCTTTCATGCTATCCAGAATTTCTATATCATTTCCAATCAACAATATGCCATCCACATATAATATTAGAAATGCTACAGAGCTCCCACTCACTTTCTTGTAAATACATGCTTCTCAAAAAGTCTGTATAAAACCATATGCTTTGATCAACTCATCAAAGCGTATATTCTAACTCCGAGAGGCATGCACCAGTCCATAAATGGATCACTGGAGCTTGCACACTTTGTTAGCACCTTTAGGATTGACAAAACCTTCTGGTTGCATCATATACAACTCAAAACAAATCTTGGACATGTACAATAATTAGGATCCTATGGACATGTACAACAAATCTTGAACGGCCAAGGACGCATACGCATGCTACGACATGTACATGCAAATCTTGGACATGAGGGCGTGTCTGCTTCCTGTAACCGACGAGTACACGGACAGCTGCATCGTCATGATCAAGCGTGCCAGGAAGGTCTAGATGTTGTACTTTATCTGTTTATAAGCACCTTTATCATCTGAGTGTTTCATGTATTAGCCTATGTGTCGTAATTATCTGTTTTGTCTGAAATATTTCTTTTAAGAACCCATTAACCCGATTGCTTTTTTAGTGGCTATTTGCTTATGTATGTAAACTACTTCACTTGTCCGTAAAAAAAATTGTTCACTCGGCTGCCGTGCTTTGAATCTCCTTCCTCCCAACATATTCCCCTCATCAGGTGGACCCAGCAGGACTCTGAATTTTCTCCCACTTTCTTTTTCAATATAAACTGAGTTTTCTCCTAGTACTTTCCCCTAGAACCAACTCAACTGTCCCACGTCTAGCCTAAAAAATAATAATACCCCACGTACTATTAACTCATCAAATTAAAAATATATTTTATTTCGTAAGTTGAAAGTTCTTACCAAATAATAATAATAATTGTTTATATATAACTTGGCAAGTTAACTCCTAGTGATTGCGTACATAAGCTTGCAAAGATTTTACTGGCGTGCAATCATGTGTTTATGTTTTTATAACGTTTCTCCGTCTAGCCCAACATGATATTTTCACCCAGCCCAGCAAGTCCGCGGATTTCGAGAAAAATGCAAATGGGATTTAAATGAGCTGCATAGATGCTACATCATTCTTTCACCCAACCCACCAAATGGACTAAAAAAACAAATGGATTGGCTGACATGTGGGCCAGTAGGTCGAAGCTTAAGAAGGCGTTGGATTTACATCCAACGACCGACATTCTTCTTCAATCTCTCGTCTTCTTCCCCCAGCGCTGTCGGAACCGCCTGCTCCAGCCTTTGGCATCCAACGGCGTTGTTTTGCACTCCTCAGCGAAACGCTACCCCGCCGACGGCCAGGCCATCCCTCCACTCCGCACCTCCTGTTATTCTCTGCTGAGTGTAGGCCCACCCCGCACCCGAACCAGTCAAGTTTCCCACTCCTCTCCGTCTGCGACTCCAGTGCCGCGTCTTCCCCATCTCCGGGTCATTCCAGTCTGGGGCCTCGCCGTCGTCCACCGCCTCGGTGCACTCGGTGCGGCGTGGTCAACATACGAGAGTCATCGGAAGAGGACTGTATGTGGAGAGCCTGACGGCTGGGACCCGCGAGGTCCATGGTCGCATGCAAGGAAAGTTCCTCCTTATTACACACTGTACGTAGGAAGGGATTCTGTATTTCGCGAAAAAAACATTTCCCCCACTGATAGGTCGGACCCACCAGCTATATCTTTGCATGCAAGGAAGTGCCTCCTTATTACGCACCAAAAAATGAATACCCCCTGCTAGATGGGACCCACCATAGTGGCTGGCTGACTTGTGGGCCTACTAAGTTGACGAGGACGGAGGGCTTTGTCAACTTACTCAATATGAACGATTCTAGCTCCAGTGACCATACGATGTCCATCCAACGACCATAGTGCTTCTTCAACCTCTGGTCTTCTTGCTCCAGCCGCCCAAAGCAGCGCCGGTCATGCCGCGTGCTCCTGCCTCTCGTGGCCGGCTGTGATGCCGTGGAGGCCTCATCAGCCCCTACTACTCCCACTGCTGGCCCAGGGTATCCCTCTACTCACCCACACCCCCTGTTATTCTGCAGCGACGGCAGACTCACGCCGCAGCCAAACCAGTGAACCCTCGTACCCCTCTTCGCGTGGGCATCCACTGCCGCGTCTTCCCCGGCTCCGCGTCGTCTCCTTCCTAGGCCTCGTCGCCGTCCCCCGCCTTGGTGCTCTCGGCACGGCATGGTCAATGTGGTCAACGACCGACTTCCATCGGAAGAGTACTGTATGTGGAGAGGCTGACAGCTGGGTCCACGACCACAACCTAGTTTTTTTGTGATTTGCCAAGTAAGTCGCTTTGTCAGGCCTGTTGGGCTGCAAATCTTTCAAGACGAGGAGAGCTTCATTCGGTTGGCCGAGAAAATGGCCTATCAGTAATGAGAAATGGGCTGTACATTTTTAAAACACATCAAACCGGTAATTAGTTTCAAATATCTTTTTTTATTTCGATATTTTAAATTACATTAATTTTTATGCGTGGAGAATTTGTTGGATTTTATATTGATATACATTTATTTCTAAAATCAGTTTGAATGTGAGTTGAAATTTTGGGATTAAAAATAGTTCGGACCGCATCGAAATATGCAAAATTTTGTATAATTTTTTAACCGTGGCCATAATATGGGATGTAATGCTAACAAAAAGAATATGGGCTCCAAAAAAAGCCTTAAGAATTAGCAAATGGGCTGTAAATTATTAGAAATAATGGCACATGGGCTGAATGTTGTTTTCCACAGATTTGAGGCTTTCCTAAAAAAAGGTTGACGCACAAGCAGTGACTGTTGGATGTCCATCGAACGGCCGTCGTGCTTCTTCAATCTCTGCTCTTCCTGCTCCAGCCGTTCAAACAAGAGCCGGCGGGACTTCCTGCTCCCTCCTCCCCGCGGCCGGCTGTGCTGCCGTGCAGGCCTCACCGCCCCACCGTACTCCCATCGCTGGCCTAGCCATCCCTCTACTCACCCACACCTGCTGTTATTCTCCGGCAATGGCGGACGAACTAGTAAACCCTCGTACAGTCGTACTCCCCTCCACGTGGGAAACAACTGCCGAGTCTTCCCTGCCTCCGTGTCGTTCCCTTCCTAGGCCTCGCCGTCATCCACCGCCCTGGTGCTCCCGGCGCGGCCTGGTCAACGTGGTCAACGACCGACATGCATCTGAAGTGGACTGTACGTGGAGAGGCCGACAGCTGGGTCCATGGCCGCACGCAAGGAAATGCCTCCTTATTACGCGCAAAATAATTATTCCTCCACCTGACATCAGGGACCCACCGAAAGGGCCTCTGTATTTCGTGAAAAAAATGTTACTGCCGCTGACAGCTCGGACCCACCAGCTATATCTTCGCACGCAAGGAAGTGCCTCCTTATTACGCACAAAAAAATGAATACTCCCCCTGTTAGCTGGGACCTAGTATAGTGGCAGGCTGACTTATGGGCCTACTAAGTTGACGGTGACGGAGGGCTTTGTCAACTTAGTCAATATGCACGATTCTAGCTCCAGTGACCGTACGATGTCCATCCAACGGCCATAGTGCTTCTTCAACCTCTGGTCTTCTTGCTCCAGCCGCCCAAACCAGCGCCAGTCGTGCCTCGTGCTCCTGCCTCCCGTGGCTGGCTACGATGTGGCGGAGGCCTCACCGCCGCCTACTACTCCCACCGCTGGCCAGGCCATCCCTCTACTCACCCACACCCCCTGTTATTCTGCGGCGACGGCAGCCTCACACCGCAGCGAACCAGTGAACCCTCTTACTCCTCTATGCGTGGGCATCCACTGCCGCGTCTTCCCCGGCTCCGCGTCATCCCCTTCCTAGGCCTCGCAGTTGTCCACCGCCCTGGTGCTCTCGGCGCTGCGTGGTCAACGTGGCCAAGGAACAGCTTCCATCTGACGTGGACTGTACGTGGAGAGGCTGACAGCTGGGTCCACAGCCGCAGCTAGGAAGTGCCTCCTTATTACGTGCAAATAATTATTCCTCCACCTGTCAGCAGGGACCCACCGGACGGGCCACCGTATTTCGTGAAGAAAACGTTTCCCCCTGACTGCCGGGACCCACCAGCTACATCTTCGAACGCAAGGAAGTGCCTGACAGTCGGGACCCACCTGGTCGAAGCGTACGTAGCATTGTCATTCTGGTCACGAACGTGTACGTACATACTGTCGTAGTAGAGGCGCGCACGTGTCGTAGTAGAGGCGAGCATGTAGCATGTACACGTACGTACAGCGGCCAGTGCGCAAGAAAGAAAATACGGCCACGTATGTGTACATACGGGCGGGGTCTCGAACGCCTACTCGTGCATATATACGTACGGCCAGGGCTCGTGTACATTGGCTGGATCGGAACAGAGAAACAACGTCGTCGTCATGTTCATGGGGAGCTAACCAGCTGGGTCGGAATGGAATGCGTGGTCGTGTTCATCGGGAGGGCTTGGACGAAACAAGCGATCGAAACAAGGCCTAACGTACCGCAGAACGGAGGAAACAACCTTGTGTTCGACCGGCCACGTTCGAAACAGGATCCTGTTCATTGGGAGGGGTGTGGCGTACCGCAAAACGGAGGAAATGGACCTCCTCTGATCGAAACGGGGGTCCTATTGATCGGGAGGGGTGTGGCGTACCGCAAAACGGACGAAACGGACCTCCTACGGTCGAAACGGGGGTCCTGTTGATCGGGAGCGTTGTGGCGTACCGCAAAACGGATGAAACGGACTTGTGTTGGAGCGCTACGATCGAAACGGGGGTCCTGTTCATCGGGAGGGGTGTGGCGTACCGCAAAACAGGACTCCACGGGATACTGTTCATCTCCACCATCGACCTTCTCCAGCCTCCGCGGGCTACTGTTCATCCACCGTTGACCTCCTCCAGCCTCCACCTGCGACTGTTCATCCACGGGCTCCTGTTCATCCAGCCTCCACCGTGCGCTACTCCACCGGCTACTGTTCAACCACCCCTCTCCACGGGCTCCTGTTCAACCACCCCTCCACGGGCTACTGTTCATCCACCCCTCCACCGTCTACTGTTCATCCAGCCCTCCACGGGGTCGTCCTGTTCATCCAGCCCTCCACGGGGTCCTGTTCATCTAGCCCCAACCGACTCGATTGATCGGGGTCCTGTTCATCCAAAGGCAATGCCACGGGTCCTGTTCATCCACTCCCACCGCTCATTGTTCATCCAAACCCCCCCGCAAACTCTCACTGTTCATCCAGAGAGGCAGCATCGATCGGCTTCAGTTAGTAGCAGTAGCGAAGGAATCGATCGCTCGGGTTCAGTAACGCATAGCCTGCAGTGCAATCGCTCGGGTTCAGTTAGAGCCCAACGCCTCGCTCGGGTTCAGTTAGAGCCAACGCCTTGCACACATGCGCGTACGTGTACGAGAGAAACGCGCATCGCTCATCCCCCGACCACCCACCTTAACCGGCAACTCCCCGAAATTTTCCTCGCCCTCGCTTCTACCACGGTTTTTTCCGTCATGGACGGCCCAAAGAATGTCATGCAGCTGCGTTCCGGCCCGCCCAGGACGAAAAGCCCATTTTTTGTCATAGAAGTAGGAGCCCACCACATCTATGATGATACCGGGTTTTGTCACAATTATCGTCATAGAAGTGTCATATGTATGGCAAAATTTTTTTCGTTCGGCCCAAAATGTCACGGATGTGTCTTTTTTTTGTAGTGAAAGAGGGAAGGAGAGGGAGTAGGAAAAGGAAAGGGGGGGGGGGGTGCCGCCCCCTTCCCTAGTCCAATTCGGCCTCCTCTCTTGTGGGGGGCGCACCAGCCCCTTGTGGGCTGGTTAGCCTCCCTCCTATGGCCCATATAGCCCATATCTTTCCCCGGGGCGTTCCGGTAACCCCCTCTGGTACTCCGGTATGTACCCGATACACTCCGGAACCCTTCCGGTGTCTGAATACTACCTTACAATATATCAATCTTTACCTCTCGACCATTTAGAGACTCCTCGTAATGTCTGTGATCTCATCCAGGACTCGGAACAACCTTCAATCACCAAACCACATAAATCATATAATACATATCATCGACGAATGTTAAGCGTGCAGACCCTACGGGTTCGAGAACTATGTAGACATGACCGAGACACCTCTCCGGTCAATAACCAATAGCGGAACCTGGATGCTCATATTTGTTACCACATATTCTAGGAAGATCTTTATCGGTCGAACCGCAATGTCAACATACGTTATTCCTTTTGCCATCGGTATGTTACTTGCCCGAGATTCAATTGTCGGTATCTTCATACCTAGTTACAAATCCTAATCTTGATCTATGCCAACCCAACAAACACCTTCGGAGATACCTGTAGAGCATCTTTATAATCACCCAGTTATGTTGTGATGTTCTACAGCACACAAGAGATTCCTCCGGTGTCCGAGAGTTGCATAATCTCATAGTCAGAGGAATATGTATTTGACATGAAGAAAGCAGTAGCAATAAATCTGAACGATCATTATGCTAAGCTAACAGATGGGTCTTGTCCATCACATCATTCACCTAATGATGTGATCGCATTCATCAAATGACAACACATGTCCATGGCTAGGAAACTTAACCATCTTTGATCAACGGGCTAGTCAAGTAGAGGCATACTAGGGACACGGTGTTTTGTCTATGTATTCGCACATGTATCAAGTTTAAGGTTAATACAATTCTAGCATGAATAATAAACATTTATCATGATATAAGGAAATATAAAATAACAACTTTATTATTGCCTCTAGGGCATATTTCCTCCAGTCTCCCACTTGCACTAGAGTCAATAATCTAGTTCACATCGCCATGTGATTTAACACCAATAGTTCACATCTTTATGTGACTAACACCCATAGTTCACATCGCCATGTGACTAATACCTAAAGGGTTTACTAGGGTCAATAATCTAGTTCACATTGCTATGTGATTAACACCCAAAAAGTACTAAGGTGTGATCATGTTTTGCCTATGAGAGATGTTTAGTCAATAGGTCGGCCACATTCAGATCCGTATGTATTTTGCAAATTTCTATGTCTACAATGCTCTACATGGAGCTACTCTAGCTAACTGCTCCCACTTTCAATATGTATCCAAAACGAGACTCAGAGTCATCTAGATTGGTGTAAAAGCTTGCATCGATGTAACTCTTTACGACGAACTCTTTGTCACCTCCATAACCGAGAAATATTTCCTTAGTCCTCTTAGGTAACTAAGGATAACTTTGACCGCTGCCCAGTGATCCACTCCTGGATCACTATCGTACCCCCTTGCCAAACTCACGATAAGATACACAATAGGTCTGGCACACAGCATAGCATACTTTATAGAACCTATGGCTGAGGCATAGGGAATGACTTTCATTATCTTCCTATTTTCTGCTGTTGTCGGGTTTTGAGTCTTACTCAAGTTTACACCTTACAACACAGGCAAGAACTCCTTCTTTAACTGTTCCATTTTGAACTACTTCAAAATCTTGTCAAGGTATGTACTCATTGAAAAATCTTATCAAGCGTCTTATCTCTATAGATCTTGATGCCCAATATGTAAGTAGCTTAACCGAGGTCTTTCTTTGATAAACTCCTTTCAAACTCTCCTTTATGCTTTCCAAAAATTCTACATCATTTCCGATCAACAATATGTCATTCACATATACTTATCGGAAAAGTTGTAGTGCACCCACTCACTTTCTTGTAAATACAAGCTTCTCCAAAAGTCTGTATAAAACCATATGTTTTGATCACCTCATCAAAGCGTATATTTCAACTCCGAGATGCTTGCACCGGTCCATCAATGGATCGCTGGAGCTTGAACACTTTGTTAGCACCTTTAGGATCGACAAAACTTTTTGGTTGCATCATATACAACTCTTCTTTGAGACATGATAACCCACAAGTATAGGGGATAGCTACATTTTTCGAGGGTAGAGTATACAACCCAAATTTATTGATTCGACACAAGGGGAGCCAAAGAATATTCTCAACTATTAGCAGCTGAGTTGTCAATTCAACCACACCTGAAAGACTTAATATCTGTAGCAAAGTAGTATGGAAGTAACTGTAATGGTGGCAAAAGTAATAGTAGCAGTTTTGTAGCAATCGTAACAGTGGCAATGGAGAAGTAACTTAGCAAAGATCAATATGTGAAAAGCTCGTAGGCAATGGATCAAAATGATGGATAACTGAGTCAGATGTAATTCATCATGCAACAGTTATAACATAGGGTGACACAGAACTATCTCCAGTTTGTAAATATAATGTAGGCATGTATTCCGAATATAGTCATACATGCTTATGAAAAAGAACTTGCATGACATATTTTGTCCTACCCTCCCGTGGCAACGGGGTCCTATTGGAAACTAAGGGATATTAAGGCCTCCTTTTAATAGAGTACCGGACCAAGCATTAGCGCTTAGTGAATACATGAACTCCTCAAACTACGGTCATCACCGGGAAGTGTCCTGACTATTGTCACTCCGGGGTTTGCCGGATCACAACACGTAGTAGGTGACGATAACTTGCAAGATAGGATCAAGAATACTCATATATTCATGAAAACATAATTGGTTCAGATCTGAAATCATGGCACTCGGGCCCTAGTGACAAGCATTAAGCATGGCAAAGTCATAGCAACATCAATCTTAGAACATAATGGATACTAGGGATCAAACCCTAACAAAACTAGCTCGATTACATGGTAAATCTCATCCAACCCATCACCGTCCAGCAAGCCTACGATGGGATTAGTCACGCACGACGGTGAGCATCATGAAATTGGTGAGGTTTATGATGACGATGGCGACAGATTCCCCTCTCCGGAGCCCCGAACGGACTCCAGATCAGCCCTCTCGAGGAAGAATAGGGCTTGGCGGCGGCTCCGTATAGTAAAGAGTGATGAATCCTTCTCTCTAATTTTTCTCTCCCCGAAGGTGAATATATGGAGTTGGAGTTGATGTCACTAGAGGTCCAGGGGGCACACGAGGCAGGGGGCGCGCCCTAAGGGGGAAGGGGGCGGCCCCCACCCTCGTGGCTAGGGTATGGGCCCCCTTCTATTGATTCTTTTGTCAATATTTTTATTAATTCCAAAACGTGACTCCGTGAAGTTTCAGGTCATTCTAAGAACTTTTATTTCTACATAAAAATAATACCATGGCAACTCTGCTGAAAACAGCGTCAGTCCGGGTTAGTTCTATTCAAATCATGCAAATTAGAGTCCAAAACAAGGGCAAAAGTGTTTGGAAAAGTAGATACGTTGGAGACGTATCAACTCCCCCAAGATTAAACCTTTGCTTGTCCTCAAGCAATTCAGTTGACAAACTGAAAGTGATAAAGAAAAACTTTTACAAACTTTGTTTGATCTTGTTGTTGCAAATATGTAAAGTCAGCATTCATGTTTTCAGCAAAGATCGTGAACTAACCATATTCACAATATCATTTAGGTTTCATGTTTACTCATATCAATGGCATAATCAACTAGCGAGCAATAGTAATAAATCTCGGATGACAACACTTTCTCAAAACAATCATAATATGATATAACAAGATGGTATCTCGCTAGCCCTTTCTGAGACCGCAAAACATAAATGCAGAGCACCCCTAAAGCTCAAGGACTGACTAGACATTGTAATTCATGGAAAAAGAGATCCAATCACAGTCATACTCAATGTAAATTAATAACAATGCATACAAATGAAAGTGGCGCTCTCTAACTGGTACCTTTTTATAAGAGGGTGATGACTCAACATAGAAGTAAATAGATAGGCCATTCGCAGAGGAAAGCAGGGATTTGTATAGGTGCCAGAGCTCGAGTTTTGAAACAGAGATAAATAATATTTTGAGCGGCATACTTTCATTGTCAACATAACAACCAAGAGATCTCGATATCTTCCATGCTACATACATTATAGGCTGTTCCCAAACAGAATGGTAAAGTTTATACTCCCCCACCACCAACAAGCACATTCCACGGCTGGTCCGAAACAACGGGTACCGTCCAACTAACAACAATTCTCGGGTAGTTTTTTTCCAATTAATTTGATCTGATTTGAGCATGGGACTGGGCATCCCGGTTACCGGCCATTTTTCCGTGAATGATGAGAGGAGTCCACTCATCGTGAGAATAACCCACCTAGCGTCCCTAGTTGATACATGAGTTATTCGAGCATACAAAACATAATTTAATTTGAAGGTTTAGAGTTTGGCACATACAAATTTACTTGGAACGGCAGGTAAATACCGCATATAGGTAGGTATGGTGGACTCATATGGAATAACTTTGGCGTTTATGGAAGTGGATGCACAAGCAGTAATCCCGCTTAGTACAAGTGAAGGCTAGAAAGAGACTGGAAAGCGACCAACTAGAGAGTGACACAGTCATAAACATGCATTAGGATTAACCAATAATGAGTGCAAGCATGAGTAGGATATAAATCACCATGAACATAAATATCGTGGAGGATATGTTGATTTTGTTTCAACTACATGTGTGAAAATGTGCCAAGTCAAGCCACTCAAATCATTCAAAGGAGGATTCCACCCTATCATACCACATCATAACCATTTTAATAGCATGTTGGCACGCAAGGTAAACCATTATAAACTCCTAGCTAATTAAGCATGACATGAGTAACTATAATCTCTAATTGTCATTGCAAACATGTTTCATTAATAATAGGCTGAATCGGGAATGATGAACTAATCATATTTACAAAAACAAGATAGGTCGAGTTCATACCAACTTTTCCTCATCTCAATCATTTCATCATATATCGTCATTATTGCCTTTCACTTGCACGACCGAACTGTGTGGATAATAATAATAGTGAACGTGCATTGGACTAAGCTGGAATCTGCAAACATTTAATTCAAAGGAGAAGACAAGATAATATGGGCTCTTGGTTAGATCAACAATAATGCACATGAGAACCACTCATCATTTTCATCATGGTCTTCTCCTCTCGACCCCCAAAGAAAAGAAAAGAATTTCAAAGAAATAGAAAAACTATTTACACGGGAAAGCTCCCAACAAGCAAAAGAAGAACAAGGAATCTTTTTGGGTCTTCTTTAATACTACTACTACAAGCATGGAAAGTAAACTAGCTAAAAGCTAAAACTATTTTTTTTGTTTTTTCTCAAAGTTTTTCAAACACACAAGAAGAAAGCAGGAAAAGAAAATAAACTAGCATGGATAGTACAATGAAAAAGTATGAACACCGACACCTAGAATAAGTGTGTGAACATGAATGTAATGTCGGTGAGAAATACATACTCCCCCAAGCTTAGGCTTTTGGCCTAAGTTGGTATAAGCCCATGGATCAAAGTGGTCTTCTTTGGTGTACTGAGGAGGATCCTCGGGGTGCCACTGGTTAGCGAGCTCTTGCGGATCCCACTGATAAATAGACTCCTGATATGGATCAGGAGATGGCTCTCGCTCAAGCTCTGGGGACCGTGTCCGCTCCCAGTATGCATAAATGTCATCGGGCAGGATGAGGTATGTGCCTGAATGTAAGTTAAACAAAGATGGTGCAGGCAAGGTAATAGTTTGACAAGTAGTTTTACTAAATACCAAGTTATAGACAAGTCTATTCTCCTTGTCATTACCAATGAAATCATGTGCTACCATACTTTTATAGTCTAAGAAAATAGTGGGCAGCACCTTTTCCTCTTTCTCATAATGCCTAATAGGTATCTCAAAGTATTTAGCAAGGTGTGAAGCAAAAATACCTCCAAAAACGGGGCCCTTTGTACTGTTGAGACTCAACCGTTTAGCAACCATAGCGCCTAAACTGTAAGTTCTATCATGAAGTAAAGCATGGTGCAAAATAGCAAGGTCAGGAGCACTAAGGCCCCCACTGTTCCCGTGACCAATTAAACATCTACAAGCAAATATTGCATAGTAACGTAGGAGAAGAAAGTGTATACTAGTAATTCTTACATCTGACACTTCTCTCGTTTCCCCTACAACAATTTTATCAATAAATTCATCCACATCGCTAGGATGTGGTTCCTCGACGCTGCCTTCAAAGGGCAACTTGCAAACCGCACAAAAATCATAGAGTGACATCTCCTTAAACTCATCATATAAATAAAAATCTACCGAAGGTGATGATCTCCTTTCATGGAAATGGAAGTTTTGCACAAAAATATTAGTGAGTAGGAGGTACTGGTCACACTTATCATGGATGAAGTCGGTGATGCCTACATTCTCAGCCAAGTAATAAAAGTCTTCATAAATTCCAGCGGCCCTCAAAAATGCATCACAAGGCCATTCACACGGCCAAACCTCTGCGGTGCGGGGAAGGTTGTACTTGGCCTTTTTATTCTTTTATTCTGCTTTTCCTTCGAACTTCGGCTCGAGGAGCCTCTCAACAATCTCTTCAGCATTTTCTTCCTCTAATAATTTTTGAATTTTTTAGTGACACAAAATAGAAGTGAACCAAACTCAACAAGATTGATAGAAGCTACTCCCACAAGTGCCTAAACACTATATCATGCATTAAAAATACTTTGGACCATATAAATTTGACATGCAAGCTTAAGAACAGGGTCACCTCAGCAGCAAAGATTTGCAATAAATAATGCACTAGAACAAAAACTAATTGGACCATTGGAGGAGTCACATGCCGAAGAACAATCCACCAAAGCAGTTTTGTGAATGGAGCTTTGAACAAGGAGATCAAAAATGGCAGCAAAACGAGCAAGAACACGGGTTTGAGCTACGGGATGATTTTTTCTGGAGGAATACGAAGTGTGTGGGTGCTGGAATAAGTGGAGGGGGGCCATGTGGGACCCACGAGGCAGGGGCGCGCCCAGGGGGGTTGGGCACACCCTCCACCCTCGTGACCAAATGGTGGGTCCCCCTAGTGTGTTCTAAGTGCCAGAAATTCTCAAATATTCTACTAAAAAGCATACTCAATTTTCAGGGTATTTGTAGAACTTTTATTTTCAGGGTATTTTTTATTGCACAGATAATTCAAAAAACAGATAGAAAATACTATGTTTGCTTTATTTAAACTAAATAACAGAAAGTAAAAGGAGGGTACAGAGAGTTGTGCTTTCTAACTTCATCCATCTCATGCCCATCAAAAGGAATCCACTAATAAGGTTGATCAAGTCTTGTTAACAAACATCTTTCAAATAACACGAAACCGAAGAATTTTCGAATAACACTAAGTTACCTCAACAGGGATATGCATGTTCCCAACAATAATAATATCATATTTATTTTTGACAGTAGGAAGAGGGAATTCAAAACCTCCAATAGTAATAGTTGATTTTTTTTCCAATAGAATTGGTACTATGAACTTGAGGTTGTTTATTCGGGAAGTCTACTGTATTCTCATTACCATTAACATGAAAAGTGACATTGCCTTTGTTGCAATCAATAATAGCCCCCGCAGTATTTAGAAAAGGTCTACCAAGGATGATCGACATATTGTTGCCTCGGGAATATCAAGAATAACAAAGTCCGTTAAAATAGTAACGTTTGCAACCACAACAGGCACATCCTCACAAATACCGATGGGTATAGCAGTTGATTTATCAGCCATTTGCAAAGAGATTTCAGTAGGTGTCAACTTATTCAAATCAAGTCTATGATACAAAGAGAAAGGCATAATACTGACACCGGCTCCAAGATCACATAAAGCAGTTTTAACATAGCTTCTTTTAATGGAGCATGGTATAGTTGGTACTCCCAGATCTCCTAGTTTCTTTGGTATTCCACCCTTAAAAGTATAATTGACAAGCATGGTGGAAATTTCAGCTTCCGGTATCTTTCTTTTATTTTTAACAATATCTTTCATATACTTAGCATAGGGATTCATTTTAAGCATATCAGTCAAACGCATTTCCAAAAAGATAGTTCTAATCATTTCACCAAAGCGCTCAAAATCCTCAACATCCTTTTTCTTGGATGGCTTAGGAGGAAAAGGCATGGGTTTTTGAACCCATGGTTCTCTTTCTTTACCATACTTCCTAGCAACAAAGTCTCTCTTATCATAATGTTGATTCTTTGATTGTGGGTTATCAAGATCAATAGTAGGTTCAATCTCTACATCATTATTATTGCTAGGTTGAGCATCAACATGAACATCATTATTAACATTATCACTAGGTTCATGTTCATCACCAGATTGTGTCTCAGCATCAGAAATAGAAATATTATTGGGATTCTCAGGTGTGTCAATAACAGGTTCACTAGAAGCACGCAAAGTCCTATCATTATTCTTTTTCTTTTTCTTAGAAGGACTGGGTGTATCAGTATTAATTCTCTAAGAGTCTTGCTCAATTCTCTTAGGATGGCCTCGAGGATACAAAGGTTCCTGGGTCAACTTACCACCTCTAATCATAACTCTAACAACATTATCATTAGTCTTAGTATTTAACTCACTGAGCAAATCGTCTTGTGCCTTAAGTACTTGTTCTACTTGAGTGGTAACCATGGAAGCATGTTACTAATAAGCTTAAGATCACTTTTAACTCTAGACATATAATCACTCAAGTGTTCAACCATATAAGCATTACGTTTCAATTTTCTACCAAATAACCATTGAAGTTTTCTTATTTAACAATGAAATTATCAAACTCATCTAAGCATTGACTAGCAGACTTATTACGAGGAATATCACCTTCATCAAATCTATAGAGAGAATTTAGATTTACTACCTTTGTCGGGTTATCAAGACCATGCATTTCTTCAATAGGCAGTAATTCTTAACATCTTCATCTTTATTACCTTTTTCATTCATACATTTTTTTTACCTCTTGCATATCTTCAGGACTAAGAAATAGAATACCCCTTTTGTTCGGAGTTGGCTTAGGAGTTGGTTTAGGAAGTGTCCAATCATTATCATTACTCAATATATTATTCAATAGCAGTTCAGTTTGCTCAATAGTCCTGAAAACACAACCAACACAACTATCCAGGTGGTCTCTAGAAGCACCGGTTAGTCCATTATAAAAGATATCAACTATTTCATCTTTCTTGAGAGGATGATCTGGCAAAGCATTAAGTTATCGAATAAACCTCCCCCAAGCTTGTGGGAGACTCTGTTCTTCAATTTGCACAAAGTTAAATATTTCCCTTAAGGCGGATTGTTTCTTATAAGCGGGGAAATATTTTATATGGAAGTAATAAATTATATCCTGGGGACTACACACACAACCAGGAGCAAGAGAATCAAACCATATCTTAGCATCACCCTTCAATGAGAAAGGAAACAATTTAAGAATATAGTAATAGCGAATTTTTCCCTCATGAGTAAATAGGGTGGCTATGCCATTCAATTTAGTGAGATGTGCCACAACAGTTTCAGCTTCATAGCCATAGAAAGGATTAGATACAACCAAAGTAATTAACTCAGGATCGACAGAGAATTCATAATCCTTATCAGTAATACAGATAGGTGAAGTAGCAAACCCATGGTCATATTGCATTCTAGCATTCAAAGAATTTTCTTTCAGCTTACCTAACAATTTCTTAAGATCGTATCTATCATTGCAAGCAAGAAAGTCTCTAGCAGTTTCTTCATTCATAACATAACCCTGAGGTACAACAGGCAATTCATATCTAGGGGGAGAATCTTCATCATCACTTTCATTAATATCATCACTTTCAGTAATTTCATTCTCTCTAACCCTAGCAAGTTGTTCATCAAGAAATTCACCTAGTGGCACATTATTATCAAGTAGAGAAGTAGTATCATCATATGCATCATGCATAGCAGAAGTGGCATCATCAATAACATGCGGCATATCAGAATCAATAAAAGGTGTAGGTGTCACAAGTTTACTTAAAACAGAAGGTGAATCAAGTGTGGAGCTAGATGGCAGTTCCTTACCTCCCCTCATAGTTGATGGAAAAATCTTGGTTCTTTGATCTTTCAAATTCCTCATAGTGATCAACATATATAAATACCAAGCGATTCAAAGAATAGAGCTATGCTCCCCGGCAACAATGCCAGAAAAAGGTCTTGATAACCCACAAGTCTAGGGGATCACAACAGTTTTCGAGGGTAGAGTATTCAACCCAAATTTATTGATTCGACACAAGGGGAGCCAAAGACTATTCTCAAGTATTAGCAGCTGAGTTATCAATTCAACCACACCTGAAGGACTTAATATCTGTAGCAAAGTATTTAGTAGCAAAGTAGTATGGAAGTAACGGTAACGGTAGCAAAAGTAAATGTAGCAGTTTTGTAGCAATCGTAACAGTGGCAATAGAGAAGTAACTAAGCAAAGATCAATATGCGAAAAGCTCGTAGGCAGTGGATCAATGATGGATAATTACATCGGATGTAATTCATCATGGAACAATTATAACATAGGGTGACACAGAACTAGCTCCAGTTCATCAATATAATGTAGGCATGTATTCCAAATATAGTCATACATACTTATGGAAAAGAACTTGCATGACATCTTTTGTCCTACCCTCCCGTGGCAGCGGGGTACTACTGGAAACTAAGGGATATTACGACCTCCTTTTAATAGAGTACCAGACCAAAGCATTAACACTTAGTGAATACATGAACTCCTCAACACTACAAAAAAAATACATTTCCGCGATGATACGTGTTTGTCACAGTAGGTCACGTTTTTTGTCATGCATGTACATCCATGACGATTTTATGATAGAATCAAGATAGTCATACCCGTGTTGTCGTAGAAGTGTACCGTGACATTACCAAAATTATCATCACGGAAGTGTCCACTTCCACGATGATAAATCACGCGTCATAGAAGTGCTTTCGTCAAGGGTGACCGACATGTGGCATCCACCGTAACGGGACGCCGTTCACCGCCATTAAGCTATCAGGTCCGGTTTTGGATTCGATAACCTGCTAACAGCCACGACCAATGTCGATTTTCCACATGTAAAATTCTCGTTGGCCGACGAAACCACACGTCAGCTCCGCGTTGGCACATGTGTCACTCATCCAACGGTCGAGATGGGCCTATGATATGTTGACATGTGGACGGGCCCAAAAGTGGCCCATAAAGTTTAAATGGGCCGGCCCAACTAAAGACCCACAGGATTTAGTGGACCATAATGGGCCGGCCTAGCTAAAGGCCCACAAGATTTAGCGGACCACAATGGGCTAGCCCAACTAAAGGCCCACAAGATTTTGCAAACCATAATGGGCCGGTCCAGCTAAAGGCCCAACATTCTCAGTTAAGGCTCGTAAGGCTAGTGTCAAATCGGCCCGTCAACGGCCTGTCCTAAACTTGTCATCATCGCGGCCCATGGTCACTTCTGGCCCATTAACAGTTCGCTAAGTATTTGGGCCAAACTACGGCCCGATGTATTTCCAGCCTGTTAAAGGTCCTGTTTCATTTGGGCCCATTTACATGCCATTGAAACTTTCGGCCCATAAACGACCGTGAAGGATTTGGGTCATATTCGGCCATGTCTGACATTCGGCCTGTTAGAGGTCCACTATAGATTTGGGCCACTTTCGGCCTTTTGTGATTTTCGGCCTGTTAACGTCGAACAAAATCAATGGGCCATATGTGGCCCTATGTCACATCGGGCCCATTAACGACCCATATAAAAATGTCGATAATCTAGCCCGACCGAACTTCCGGCCTATTAAAGGCCCGTGTATTAGGTCGACGCATTTACGAACCATCCGAATTTCGGCCTGTGAAAGATCCGCATCATAAATGGGCCACCATTTTGGCCTGCTAAGGCCAGTGGGTTATTTGGCACAATCAGGGCCCAATATCACTTTCGGCCTATTAAAAGCCCATGTTTTTTATAGGCTCGAGATATTTACACCTGTAAACGGCGTATTGTTACCGAGGGCCCGAATTATGTTTAGGCCTGTTTAAGGCCCACTACGGGGACAAGCCTACCAGAAAAATATGAAAGCTTATGCTGATTTAGGCCCAAATATTTTTAGTGGGCTACATGCAAATTTCGGCCCATAATTGTTTTTATCCCAATTGGAATGGGCCCGCCGAATGTTGGCATGTTGGGCTCCTACGAAGCTTTCGGCCGAATACATTACTAAGATAAACCTACACTATACAAAAATAGCGTCGTAATTACTGCAGCCTTTGGCAGCATCATAAATGCTGTATCACAACAAACTAAATTCCAACCATACAACAAAAGGCATGTTGGCATAAAGTTTACAGTCCTTGCTGATAAAAGCACCATCAGATGTATAGAAGCACAGATCATTTGACCTGAGTGCTAATGTTTCAGGCTATAGAATCTGATGGAGCAGCACGATCTTCACCTTTTTTCCTCCATTGCTCTTGAACAACGAAGCGAATATCTGATAGTCTGGTTTCTAAACCATTCATATCTTGAAGACATTTGTCAACCACTATTCTTGTCTCCGAAACGACGTCCATTAGGGATTGGACTTGTGTATGGAGCACAATATATCACTCTGTCTAGCAGGAAGATTTTGTTCAGTAGGCGATTTGGACAAGGTTACCTTGACAACCAACCCAGAATTACGCAGGAAGGTGCTTTTTGCACTGTTAGTGGAGAGATACTGACGCATTGTAGCAAGAGGTGACATTGTGCCTGTGGTAGCCTCGTCACCTTCAGGTGGTTGTGGTTGTTCAATCATTTGTTCTGTAGCTTCCTGAAAGTTTGAACTTGTAGATTAGTGTACCAGATAAGTTACTAATGAGAAAACAACAAACAAAGTAGGTTACATGTTTATACATAACTTATTTTGGTGAACTACTGTAATACATTAGCATGTATTGTAGTGCCAACTACATAATAAAATCAGTTTCGGAACATATGTCCATGTAGCATGCCTACTGTATTGTCTTTTTCCTCACATTCGTTGACATCTAAGGATAAAGAAACATGGTTTAAAGTAGGATGAACATATTGTGGCATCATTCATATAATGGGCAAACAGATATAAAACAAACATGCTATTTTATCATCGTGTGCGCACGTGAACATAACAAGTAGATTACAGATCAAGAGCAAAAGAATATCCTTCATCTCTTTTAAACCATGTAAGGTGAAATGATACGTTAAGTCAACTGTGTATAAAAGTGAACAGAGTAACTGACATTGGCTGCAAACCAAGTAGTTAAATGAACACATCACAGTACCAATCAGTTCAAAGGCAGGAGGAGTAAGGACTTACAACAGCGGCTTGAACTGGTGTGCTCATGCCCTTGATCTTGTTGGTGTGGCAATCCTTGAAGATTTGCACTGCATTCAGTTCAGGTTCTTTTTGGTCCGCACGGGCTTTCCTCTGTATTTGGAACAAGTCAATATAGATACGATAATATGGCACAGAAAAAAGAAGGAAGTAGCAGCTATTTACAAGAGCCTCGCAGTGTGCAATATAGCTACGAGATCCTGTTGTCTGTTGGAATTTCACTTTAGAACGGTTGGTCTTGTTATTCAAACAGTTAGCCTAGAAGAAGATACACTTGTAAGGCACATACATAAATACAAGTTAAATATGTGGTCTGATCAAATACATATATCCTACCTGATACTTTGGATCAGACCAGTGTTTAATGAGGGTTGTCCAGTCTTCATCTGTAATATATTCCACTAGAGATGTTTGGGCGATTTCATTGTTAGCCTTGCCTTCAAAGTGAGATTTTTCTAAGGTGGTACCGATACTGTCGCAGAGCAGACTGAAAAACAAGAGTGTATGCTTGTTTAGTTGCATCATCTTTCGGATCCAACTTGAACCTCATCTGTTGAAAAAAGAATGTGAGTCTTATTAGGAGGAAGCTATAAAGTATGGGACAAAGCAAGACAATATTACTAATTGCGATGAATAACATTACTTACGGATAAATGGTCAAGGAAGGTGTTAAACTGGGTATTGTCTTTCTCATTCCTGTACTGGATCCATGTTGGGAGGATACGTGCATGACACCTAACGGCAATGGCTGCCTCTGATACTAACTTGGTTGACTCTGTAGCATCACATGGCCTTTTTAAACCTGCCTTAAAATGGATCTCCATTCTTCCTCCTTTAGATTTTGTTAATCTGTCAAGCATTATCCCTGATGTATGTTTCCGCTTGCGCCGTGGTGCTAGTTCAACAATGAATATGAAAAGTTTTAGTGTACATCAAACTTTGAGAGTACATATAAAGGAGCATGCAACTGCAACTTGACTTGGTCAGGTACCGTCTTGGTGTTGATGCTCATGAGGTTCATCTGGTCTTGCTAAGTCCTGTTGTGTCAGCAGTGCTTCGAAAGTAGTGTTAGGTGTGAAGGCAGCTTGGGAACTGGCCAGTTCTAGAGCAAACGAACGAGTAACTTGTTGAGATGCTGGTACAGTTGAAGCGGATGCTGCAGCTAGTGGAGCAGGTGATACTGTGTTTGTAGATTTAGCCGGTGGACTTGGACCTTCTACTGAACTATAAGTACCAGCAGAATCTCGACGGCAGATACTTTTCCGTTTCACTCGACGTGTAACACCACTCCCTACTATATTATTTTCCTTGCTCTTTTTCGACTTTGCCATGTCAAGCCGTACCCACAACACAAAAGAATAAAATCGCTCTTCAGAACACATTGATGCATGATACAGACAAGCAATACTTTGATGTAAGAAAACCATATGAGGATGGAATATGTAAGAAAAACAGGATGACATGACATATTCACAGCTACGATGTGTAAACTAATTATAAGGATTTTCAAGAAAATAGAAGTAATGTAGGCTAGACACCATATGAAAGATGCAACCAATATTACTCTGCCAAGTTAAAAGTGTCTTGTCATAAGTGGCAATTCAAAAAACTAGAAGCAGTACAACGTAGAAATCAATGCAAGATGCAACCACTATCAAACTGCCATGTTAAAAGTGTCCAATCATGAGTGACTGATGCGGGATACACAACAGCAATACTTTGATGTAAGAACGTGGTATGATAGATAGATGTAGTGTATTCTAGACACAGAAAGCCATGTCATATGCACATGTATAACGCATAAACTCAGCAGGTGCAATTTAATCAAAATAGAAGAAATACAGGCTGGACAACATATGCAACATGAAACCAATTATCACACTGTCAACTTAGAGCAAGCACCTGCGATGGTGGAGTATGGGAGATGAACTCATCATGTAGACTTGGGACTTCAACTTCATTAGCAGTAGCAGTGGCAAATCTAGAGAGTCTCTGTTTGCGTCGGTGCGGACGACCACCAACTTCCCCTAACTTACTCTTTTCCTTCCTATTTTCTGATATTGCATTATGAAGTCAAAACCACAAGAAGATGAATAAAATTAGCTCTGCATAACTTTTTGATGCATGATACTGACGAACACTACTTTGATGTAAGGCAAGCGCATGATAGGAGGATGGAATATATACAAAAAAAGACAGCGTTTCATATTCACACATACGATAGGAGGATGGAATATGTATGAAAAAATAGTAAGCGGAAGGCATTTCAACAAAATTAGAAGAAATGAAAGCTAGGCACCATATGAACATGCAACCAATATCGCTCTATCATGTAAAAAGTGTCTCGTCGTAAGTGCCATTTCAAGAAACTAGGAGCAGTACAAGCTAGAAGACAATGCAAGATGCAACCTACATCATAGTCTCAAGTTAAATGTGTCTTATGGGTAAGTTATTGTTGCAGGTATAAGTTGTAAGCTACGCAGACGCAATTCAATGTAATCAGAAGCAATACAAACTAGACATCATACAGAAAACACAACCACATATAACAGTTCCAAGTCAGAGCAAGCACCTGTGATGGTCGAGTAGGGGAGATGTGCTCATCATGTACACGTATGTTCTAGAAATAGGAACACATGTCATATTCACAGGCATTATGTGTAAAGTAAGCAGATGCAATTCAACAAAGTTAGAAGCAATACAAGCTAGACATCATACGCAACATGCAACCACATATAATAGTGCCAAGTTAGAGCAAGCACCTGTGATGGTGGAGTAGGGGAGATGTGCTCATCATCTACACAGCTACGTTGACTGTCCAGACTTGTGTTGTCTTGCGAATCTTGTTGGGAGGATGGCGGAGTAGAATCTGTAGAGACCCCCTATTTGAGTTGCTCCGAAGGACCACTATCGGTGTAAAAACCAGCGGATCTCGGGTAGGGGGTCCCGAACTGTGCGTCTAGGCAGATGGTAACAGGAGACAAGGGACACGATGTTTTTACCCAGGTTCGGGCCCTCTCGATGGAGGTAAAACCCTACTCCTGCTTGATTAATATTGATGATATGGGTAATACAAGAGTTGATCTACCATGAGATCAGAGAGGCTAAACCCTAGAAGCTAGCCTATGGTATGATTGTTGTTCGTCCTATGGACTAAAACTCTCCATTTTATATAGACATCGGAGAGGGATAGGGTTACACAGAGTCGGTTACAATGGGAGGAGATTTTCATATCGTATCGCCAAGCTTGCCTTCCATGCCAAGGAAAGTCCTATCCGGACACGGGACGAAGTCTTCAATCTTGTATCTTCATAGTCTGGGAGTCCGGCCAAAGGTCATAGTCCGGCCATCCGGACACCCCCTAATCCAGGACTCCCTCAGTAGCCCCTGAACCAGGCTTCAATGACAACGAGTCCGACGCGCAAATTGTCTTTGGCATTGCAAGGAGGGTTCCTCCTCCGAATACCTCATAGAAGATGTGGAACACAAGGATAGTGTCCGGCTCTGCAAAATAAGTTCCACATACCACCGTAGAGAGAATAATATCTGCACAAATCTAATCTGCTGACGTACTCCATAGCGTGACATCACGCCACAGCCAAACCATTATTCGAATCGTTTTACTGTCCCACCTCAGCGTGTTTAGCGAGGCGGTTTCCTTGACACGTCTTGTGAAAGCAGAGATCATGTCCCCTTATTCTGGGATTCTCATCAATACGGGCGTGGGTAACCCAACCGCACCATTAACTGCGGCGCTTGGGAGATAAATGAGTTTTATTAGGCTGGTGGGGGCTCATAGTTTCGGCCGCCCATATAAGGGGATAAGGATCCGCCCTTTCCATCTATGCCTTCTTCCTCCTTTGCTTATCCATTCCTGTGTACTTGAGCTGCAGCGCCCAAGTCCGCACTTCCCACCTCAACCATCTCCAATCATGTCCGCAGCGGGAGGTAGATGGATGGCCTCCACCGTCACGGGGGGGCACATCAAAAAGTTGAGGAAGGCCAGATACTTGTCTAACGACATCGCGCACCGGCTTCCAGATGAGGGGCAACTTATCCCTGCCCCTAGGCCCCATGAGAGGGTGGTGTTCCTTACCCATTTCTTCCGCGGACTGGGCTTCCCACTTCACCCATTTGTCCGGGGGCTCATGTTCTACTACGGCCTAGATTTCCATGATCTGGCCCCGAACTTCATCCTCAACATCTCGGTGTTCATCGTCGTGTGTGAGGTCTTCCTCCGCATCCAGCCCCACTTCGGCTTATGGCTGAAGACCTTCAATGTCAAGCCAAAGGTTGTGGGCGGCTGACAAGCAGAGTGCGGAGGCGCCATGGTGGGAAAGATAGCCAACGTTACATGCCTCGAGGGCGCCTTCGTGGAAACCATCAAAGGGTGGAAATCGGGGTGGTTCTACATCACCGAGTCGCGTGACCCTGAATAGGCAGCGGCCCCCGAATTCCGATCTGGCATCCCCACACGACTCACCTCATGGAAAGAGACGGGCCTGTCATGGGGTAATTCGGCAGAGGTGACCAGACTTCAAACCTGCGTCAAAGACCTGATCGCCAGGAAGGTTAAACTTGTCACCGTAGTCCAGGTCATGCTCTTCCGCCGGATCCTCCCGTGTCAACGACGGGCTTTTAATCTGTGGGAATTTGACCCGGCCCAGCACCAAACTTTGTCCAGGCTCTTCGACACAACGCACGAAGATGCCTGGAAGGTGCTTTTCAAGAGCTCTGAGGTTCACCCTCCCATTACCGAGGATCGCGGATTCTGCACGAAGCGTCAAGCCAGCGCGGTAAGCTCAATTTTCCCATTACGGGGTATTTGTTTTCCATAGTTTGACTCTATGCGGGATCTAAACTCCCGTCCCTTTAACAGGACTGGCAGAAGAAGGCCGGACAGATCAGCAGTCCGGTTCCTTTGCCCGAAGACCCAGCAGACGCCCTTTTGACAAAGCTGCTGGTGCCGGCACCCCACGTGGTGCCGGAGAAGAAGGCCAAGAAGAAGGCCACGGGGACTCCAAAGAGTTCCCGATGCCTTGTGGTGTCAGACTCATCGCCCGACGATCCCGAAGCGCCCTCCGCCTCCGAAGACGAGGAGAAGAAGCCTCTCCCCCTCCAGCGGGGGGAGGAAAGAAGAGGAAGGCCGCCCCAACTGGGGAGGCCGGAGGGTCCAAGAAGGGGAAGACCCTTCTTCTGGACTACGCCTCCGACGCCGAAGACGACGGAGAGGAATGGCCATCCAGGGTCAAGCCCCTGCAAAAATCGTAAGTATCCGGATACCAGAATAACTTATGGCGTTCCTCTATTGTATAGTACCTTCTGACGCCGAATTCAATCATGCAGTCCGCCCAAGTCTTAGTTCGTCGATTCGTCGAGTGGCTCTCTGGATTCGTCGGATGTGAATAGCGCTTCACTCCCGACGGCCTCCTCCCCTCGCCCTACGAACGATGCCGAGGTGGAGTCCTAAAAGGGACTAAACCAGGAGAAGGTAGTCCTGGAGGCGCCGCAAGGCGACCTCCCGGACTCCAGGCTTAAAGGGGGTGAAGCCCCAGAGGGATCTAAGTCCGGCCCTAGGCTGGACACTGCTCCGGAACCTTCAGTGGTTCCAGAGTCCGGCAGGCGGCCCCTTTGCAAGAAGGGCAAGCCTACGATGCCGGCGGCCTCCGTCCAACCGGAGGCGCCGGACAATTTGCTGGAGGTGCTTAACGGTGCTTCCATCAACGAGGAGCACCGCACTATTATGAGTGCGGTGATTCAGAAGGTTCAGTCCGCCTAGAGCGGGCTGACAGAAGGCTGTACCAGCCTTCTAACAGGCTTTGAGGTATGTGTTTAAAACATATAAAAATGTTATCGCATAGACAATAGCCCCTGATGCTCAGTGTGGTGTTCGGAAAGAAAAGCCGGACTAAGGATCTAAAAAAAAGATATACGCAGGAGTCTAACATAAATATGTCGATATGGGAATGCAGGCTACGCTGCTGACCTCTGCCGCACTGACTGCAGAGGTCAATGCATTGAAGCAGAGCCTCGAGCGATCCGAGAACTAGCTCGTCCATGCCAAGAAGCAGCTCGAGGACAAGGAAGGTATGCAATACCTTATGTAATTCTATATATAAATACCTGGTTGCAAATGATGACTGGACCAACGTGAATATTTCAGGGGCCACAACCGAGGTGGCGACCCTAAAGGAAGCGCTTTCCAAGGCCAAAGACAATGCGGCCATGGAGCTCTCAGAGCGAGATAAGCAACAGGCGCAGGTGGCGGAGGTGCGGCAAGAGCTCGATGCTCTTGTGAAAAAACATGAGAGGTTAGAGCTTGACCCGAAGACTCGAGAGTCCGAGCTTGCCTCGGCACTTGAAAGCGCCAAATCTGCCAAGGCCGAAGCCCAAAAAGCCCTCCAGGAGATTGATGCGATGAAAAAGATTGTGGCGGGTAAGGCATTCTTTATGCAAAGCAAGCACGTGAAAGTAAATTACCTGTTAATTAACCGAATCCAGAGCTCAAGGAGCATTCACAGATCTGCCCCGTAGTGTATCCGTCGCCGCCGCATTCTACCGGGCCAAGGAAGGGAGCTCGACCGAGAAGGTGTTCTGGTCCCAGTATGCTGAGGCCGGACACCCGGTGCCCCTGAGCGACCAGCTGAAGCAGCTGGTCGAGCTTCATAAGGCAGCCGAACAGGCCATGAAGGGCCTGATAGGCCGGCTGTGGCCTGGGGAGACCATGCCTTTGAGCTACTTTGGGCTGGTGCAGCGGCTAGTGGATGCCTGTCCACGGCTTGAAGTCATCAAGCGCTCCGTGTGCATCGAGGGCGCCCGTAGGGCTTTTGCCCGTGCTAAAGTGCACTGGGGCAAGCTGGATGCTGAGAAGCTGGTGAAGGATGGGCCACCGGAGGGGAAGGAGCATCGCAGGCCTGAGATGTATTATGAGGGCGTCCTGAAGGGTGCCCGTCTTGTAGCGAATGAATGTACCGGGGATGTAATTTTTGAGTAAACTCGCTTGTGTTTATCCTGTGCGCTGAAAACTTGTTCATATGCGCTAAGCAACGCTTTTTGAATTTAAAATATTACCTTCTGTGCGGCCGTTTATTAAATCTGAGAGATGCAAGTCGTCGGCTTCTACCCCCATGCCACGAGTGCTGGGGTGTTCGGGATAAACCTGAGCGCTCTTGTTCCCATTCTTGGGTCCATCTAGGGAGGCGCTCAGCACAACGAACAAGGCCATCGGACTTATAATGCTTTATCACTCTCACTTAGCCATAGAATTCTACAATTTTAAATTTCGGCGAAGCCCCTAGTATTCGGAAGACCGAGTTCGGGGCGCTATCCATGCCTAGGTCGGATAAATCTAGCTCCTCGCTCTAAGCGGCATAAGTCTTTAAGGACTCGAAAAACCTCTCGAACAACGACCGGTCTCTCGCCCTATCATGACGGTCAGTTTTAGCTTTCTCTACTAAGGTGTTAACCCAGCTCAACTTGGGCACAATCGCAGTAGTTCTCCCAGCACTACCTTAGCCGACATTGCGGAACGTAAGGTACCAAAACATGGGAGCCGGGCAAACCCAACTATTGACCAAAGACATGATTCGGAGCTGATGCATATAATGCTATAAGTTCGGGGTGCCGCACTCATGAGAGTGTTCGGTCTTCTCACACCTTATTATGGGGTACTTAAGCCCCTGGTGTATTGGCCGTACCAAAGTGTACGGTTGCGTAATGTCATGAATGAACATATTTATATAAAAAATGAATGCAATAATAGACAAGAGCTATGTATTGTTATTTAAAGGGCTGCTATGAAAGCAGAACGATACAAATAGTGCGATAAGCAAGAGATGGGATTATTTGACCTTTTCCCCCTCCCGGGGCAAGCTGCGAGACTTTGAGTAAGACAGGTATTTAGCTCGTTATAGAGACCACCTGGACATTTGACGTGGCTTGTTGTCCCCATGGCTGTTGCATCGTGTGTTCGGCGAGTGTATTGCCGGACAGGCCTTCCGAATAGTGGAGTCCTGAAAGTATATATACAAAAAAAGAAGAAGAAATGGCAAAATCGGGAGCCCCTAGTGCGGTTGAGCCGCATTCTAGGTGTGTCGTGGTTGTGCCCCTCCCCTTATGCCCATGGTATTTCCAGAGCGTAGTTATGTACGCGTGGTACTGCTATCGCAATCTCGCGAGGGCTGGGGTTGGGGCCGCACTGCTATGCTTGCTCGAAACGTGCCAGCCAGTTTTGTTGTAGGTTACTTCGGGCGCGCTTGACGTTGTCCGGACGTTTAACAACCGGATTGGAGAATTGCCGTAAGAGGCTACTTTGTACTTCCGCCGCCAGGGCCGCCGTGTGCTCCTCTGTTCGGAGAGAGCGCTCGGTGTTTCCATTGACCGTAATGACTCCGCGAGGGCCTGACATCTTGAGCTTGAGATATGCGTAGTGCGGCACCGCATTAAATTTTGCGAATGTGGTTCGTCCGAGCAGGGCGTGATAGCCACTGCGGAATGGGACTATGTCGAAGATTAACTCTTCGCTTCGGAAATTATCCGGGGATCCGAAGACCACTTTGAGTGTAACTGAGCCTGTACAGATGGCTTCTACACCTGGTATGACGCCTTTAAAGGTTGTCTTTGTGGGTTTAATCCTCAAGGGATCGATACCTATTTTTCGCACTGTATCCTGATAAAGCAGGTTCAGGCTACTTCCGCCGTCCATGAGGACTCTAGTGAGGTGAAATCCGTCAATGATTGGGTCTAAGACCAATGCGGCGAATCCGCTGTGACAAATGCTAGTGGGGTGGTCCCTTCGATCAAAAGTGATCGGGCAGGAGGACCATGGGTTGAACTTTGGGGCGACTGGCTCCAACGCATAGACGTCCTTGAGAGCACGCTTCCGCTCCCTTTTGGGGATATGGGTTGCGTATATCATGTTCACCGTCCGCACTTGTGGGGGGAAGTCCTTCTGTCCTCTGTTGTTCGGCTGCCGGGGCTCCTCCTCGTCATTGCTATGCAGCCCCTTGTCTCTGTTTTCGGCACTTAACTTGCCTGCCTGCTTGAACACCCAACAATCCCTGTTGGTGTGATTGGCTGGTTGTTTGGGGGTGCCGTGTATCTGGCACGAGCGATCGAGTATCCGGTCTAAACTGGATGGGCCCGGAGGACTTATTTTGAATGGCTTCTTCCGCTGACCGGGTTTAGAGCCTCTGAATCCGGCATTAACTGCCATATCCTCAGTATTATCACCGTTAGTGCGATGCTTGTGCTTGTTACGATGTGACCTGCCATTGTTGTCCTTGGTATCTGAGTTACCAGGGCTCTTGGTGATGTTATTGCTACGAGCTAGCCAGCTGTCTTCTCCCATGCAAAAGCGGGTCATGAGTGTCGTGAGGGCAGCCATAGATTTCGGCTTTTCTTGTCCTAGGTGCCGGACAAGCCATTCGTCTCGGATGTTGTGCCTGAAGGCTGCAAGAGCCTCTGCGTCCGGACAGTCGACTATTTGATTTTTCTTTGTTAGGAACCGCGTCCAGAATTGTCTGGCCGATTCCTCTGGCTGTTGAATTATGTGGTTGAGGTCATCGGCATCTGGTGGTCGCACATAAGTGCCCTGGAAGTTGTCAAGGAATGCGGATTCCAGGTCCTCCCAGCAACTAATTGACTCTGCTGGCGGGCTGTTAAGCCAATGCTGAGCTGGTCCTTTAAGCTTGAGCAGGAGGTATTTGATGGCGTGTAGATCATCACCACGGGCCATGTGGATATGAAGGAGATAATCCTCGATCCATACCGCAGGATCTGTTGTGCCATCGTATGATTCGATGTTTACGGGTTAAAAACCTTTGGGGATTTGATGATCCATTACTTCGTCTGTGAAGCATAGTGGGTGTGCAGCGCCCCTGTACTGGGCTATATCGCGACGTAGCTTGGATGAGCTTTATATGTTGTGTTCGGCCTGGCCATATTTGTCATATCCTGCGTGACGGTTATCGTCACGTGACGTGGGGCGCCCACGCGATCCGTAGATCGATCTTGTTTGCCTTGCCTTATCCTCCAATATGTCTCACAGATCTTGTGCGTTTCCCCTTGCTCTGGTATTTTTTGAGCAGCGCCGGGGTGTGGCTTGAGTTGAGGGCTGAGAGGCCTCTCTGTCGCAGCCACGGGGTGGCCGATCAGCCGCATCATACGCTGGTGATGTAGGTTTAGTTGCTTCCTGCTCTAGTTGGGGTAGCAGCCTGCGCTTTGGGTAGCTCTTGGAGGGGCGTTCGAGTTTGTACTCTTCGGCCGCCAGGACTTCAATCCATCTGTCGGCTAGCAAATCTTGGTCAGCTTTGAGCTGCTGCCATTTTTTCTTGAGGCTACTTGCCGTGGCCATAAGCCTGCGTTTGAAACGCTCTTGTTCGATAGGATCCTCTGGCATGATGAATTCGTCGTCGTCGAGGCTTGCCTCATCTTCGAAGGGGGGCATATAATTGTTATCCTCGACCTCCCTGTCTGCCTCTCTCTCATGAGGGCTGGCTTCTCCGTCCTCCTGCGCTGAATCTTGCTGGAGGGGGTTGTCTTCGGCACTGTCCAGGGTGTTGTTATCTCCAGTGCTGGACACGCCGTTTTTGCTTTGGTGGGATTTAGAGCGGCGCCGCTGACGCCGGCGCTTAGGTTGTTTCTTGGAGGGGTCATCCTCTGTTTTTTCATCTCCATTCCCTGCTTTTGGGGTGTCCACCATGTATATGTCATATGACGAGGTGGCTTTCCAGTGCCCTATAGGTGCTGGTTCTTGGTCTTCTCCTTCATCGGTGTCCATACCGTCAATATCTTCGGAGTCGAAGTCGAGCATGTCGGTTAAATCGTCGACAGTGGCTACGAAGTGGGTGGTGGGTGGGATTCGAATTTCTTTGTCGTCCGCATCCCAACCTTGCTAACCATAGTCCGGCCAGGGCTCTCCTGACAAAGAGAGAGACTTTAGTGAATTCAGGATGTCGCCAAAGGGCGAGTGCTGAAAGACGTCCGCGGCGGTGAACTCCATGATCGGAGCCCAATTGGGTTCGATCGGAAGGGGTGCGGAAGATTCGGAGTCTGGAAAGGAGTCCGGCACCTTGGAGTCACAGGCCTCACAAAGGACTAGGCTGGTATTCGGCTCGATCGCCGTAGAGATTGCAGCTCCCGGGGCGGCGTCCAACCGTCCGTCCCCGACTGGCACGGTCAGCTCCGAGCTAAGGGTAGGAGCGGACACCTGAGCGGCGCTCTAGGCGCTGTCCGGCGGGAGAGCTAGATCATGCCCATCGTGATAGTGCGGCGCACTCGGCCGTGGCTCGAATCCGTCGAAGATCAAGTCCCCATGGATGTCAGCCGTGTAGTTTAAACTTCCAAATCTGACTTGATGGCCAGGGGCATAGCTTTCGATCTGCTCCAGATGGCCAAGCGAATTGGCCCGCAGTGCGAAGCCACCGAACACGAAGATCTATCCGGGGAGAAAAGTCTCACCCTGGACCGCGTCGTGGTTGATGATCAAAGAAGCCATCGGGCCTAAAGGTGACGACACAGAGGAACTCTCAATGAAAGCACCAATGTCGGTGTCAAAACCGGTGGATCTCGGGTAGGGGGTCCCGAACTGTGCGTCTAGGCGGATGGTAACACGAGACAAGGGACACGATGTTTTTACCCAGGTTCGGGCCCTCTCGATGGAGGTAAAACCCTACTCCTGCTTGATTAATATTGATGATATGGGTAATACAAGACTTGATCTACCACGAGAACAGAGAGGCTAAACCCTAGAAGCTAGCCTATGGTATGATTGTTGTTCATCCTATGGACTAAAACTCTCCGGTTTATATAGACACCAGAGAGGGCTAGGGTTACACAGAGTCGGTTAAAATGGGAGGAGATCTTCATATCGTATCACCAAGCTTGCCTTCCACGCCAAGGAAAGTCCTATCCGGACACGGGACGAAGTCTTCAATCTTGTATCTTCATAGTCCGGGAGTCCGGCCAAAGGTCATAGTCCGGCCATCCGGACACCCCCTAATCCAGGACTCCCTCCACCACCATCATCCTCTGCCGGACTAATTTCCTTTAGCTGTAATGATTTTGCATTGTGAAGTCAAACTGATAAGAAAAAGGAATAAAATTCGCTCTTCAGAACTCATTCATGCATGATACTGACAAACACTACTCGGATGAAAGGCAAACACATGATGCGAGGATGGAATATGTATGAAAAACAGGATGTCATGACATATTCACACATGTGATGTGGTAACTAAGCAGAAGGCATTTCAACAAATTAGAAGCACTGCAATCTAGACACCATATGAAATATGCAACCAATATCACTCTGCCAAGTTCAAACTGTATGGCGTTTCAACAAATTAGAAGCAATACATGCTAGAAATCATATGCAAGACACAACCAATATCACAGTGGCGACTTAAAGGTGCCTTATCATAAGTGACTGATGCGGGATATGCAAGAACAGTAGTCTGATGTAAGAACATCGTTTGATCAGATATAGTATGTTCTAGAAATAGGAACACATGTCATATTCATAGGCATTATGTGTAAAGTAAGCAGATGCAATTCAACAAAGTTATAAGGAATACCAGCTAGACATACGCAACATGCAACCACATATAATAGTGCCAAGTTAGAGCAATCACCTATGATGGTGGAGTAGGGGAGATGTGCTCATCATCTACACACCTATGTTGACTGTCTAGCCTTGCATTGTCTTGCGAATCTTGTTGGGAGGATGGCGGAATAGAATCTGTAGAGAACCTCCGTTTCAATTGCTCGGAAGGACCACCATCATCCAATGCTTTGCCAATTTCCTTTAGCTTTATTGATTTTGCATTGTGAGGTCAAACCGACAAGAAAAAGGAATATAATTCGCTCTTCAGAACTCATTCAGGCATGATACTGACTAACACTACTCTGATGAAAGGCAAAGTCATGATACGAGGATGAAATATGTACGAAAAAATGGACGGCTTGACATATTCACACCTATGATGTGGTAACTAAGCAGAAGGCACTTCAACAAATTAGAAGCACTACAAACTAGACACCATATGGAGGGTGCAATCAATATCACTCTACCAAGTTAAAACTGTCTCGTCATAGGTGGCATTCATCAAACTAGAAGCAATATATGCTAGAAATCGTATTCAAAGATGCAAACCAATATCACACTGCCAACTTAAAGGTGTCCCATCATAGGTGATTGATGCAGGATACACAAGAAGAGTAGTTTCATGTAAGAACATGGTGTGCTAGACAGATATAGTATGTGCCAAAAAAGGAAAGCGTGTCATATTCACACATATCATGTGTAAGCTAAGCAGATTCAGTTTACACTAATTAGGATCAATACAAGCTAGACACCATATGCAACATGCAACCAGATATCACACTGCGAAGTTAAAGCAAGCACCTTGGATGGTTGAGTAGGGGAGCGGAGACTTGGTCCTTGTAATGCACTACCAGTACAAGGAGAATCGGTACAAGTTCTCCGTTTACATTGCTGTAGAGGACCACCATCATCACCTTCCTTACTCTTTTCCTTCCTCTTTCTTGATTTTTCCTTGTCAAGTCAAACCCACAAGAAAAAGGAATAAAATTTGCTCTTCAGAACTCATTGATGGATGATACTGACGAACACTACTTTCATGTAAGGCAATCGCATAATAGGAGGATGGAATATGTATGAAAAATAGGACGGCATGACATATTGACATGTATGATGTATAAAGTGTAAACTAAGCACAAGGTGCTTGAACTTGCTAGAATGAATGGAAGCTAGAAACCATATGAAAGATGAAACCAATATCACTCTGCCAAATTAAAAGGGTGTCCTAACAAATGTATTTTACCAAATTAGAAGCAATACATGGCAACAAGTTAGAAATAATATGCAATATGCAATTAATAAAGGTGACTCATCGTAAGTGATCGATGCAGGATACATAAGAGAGGTAGTTTCATGTAAGAACAAGGTTAACACATAGATGTAGTGTGTACCAAAAATAGGAAGGCATGTCATATTCACAGGTATAATGTGTAAACTAAGCAGATGCAATTTACCCTAATTAGAAGCATTACAAGCTAGACACCATATGCAACATGCAACCACATATCACACTGCGAAGTTAGAGCAAGCACCTGTGATGGTGGTGTAGGGGAAGTGCGGTCTTCAAGTACAAAGCTATGTTCAATATCTTCATTTAGGCTTGCTGTTTCTTGAGAATCATGTGGAGAGGATGAAATTGCATTCTTTATAAGAGTAGTGTGTCTCATATTAACCCGCGGGTGTGACTGTCTCATCATAAGCGATAGATGCAGGATACACAAGAACAGTAGTTTGATGTAAGAACATGGTGTGATAGACAGATGTAGTATGTACCAAAAACAGGAAGGCGTGTCATATTTACATGTATAATGTGTAAGCTAAGGAGATGCAATTTAAAAAATTAGGAGCAATACAAGCTAGGCACCATATGCAACATGCAACCAGATATCACACTGCCATGTTAGAGCAAGCGCCTTGGGTTGTGGAGTAGGGGAGATGAGATTTGGAACTAGCACTGCAGTACGAGTAGCAGGAGAATATGCAAAGATCATCTGTTTCGGTTGCTCCAGAGGACCACCATCATTCCGTGCCTTCGTCCTTTCAGATTTTGCCTTGTCAAGTAAACACACAAGAAAAAGGAATGAAACTCGCACTTCCAAATTCGTTGATGCATGATACTGGCGAACACAACTTTTATGTATGGCAACCACATTGTAGGAGGATGGAATATGTATGAAAAACTGTATGCAGAAGGCATTTCAACGAATTGGAAGCAATGCAATCTAGACACCATATGAAAGATCCAACCAAAATCACTCTACCAAGTTAGATGTGTCTCATTATAAGTGGCACTTCAACAAATTAGAGGCAATACATGTTTGAAATGATATGCAAGATGTAACCAATATTACACTATCAACTTGAAGGTGTATCGTCAGAAGTGATTGATGAGGGATACACAAGAAAAGTAGTTTGATGTAAGAACATGGTTAATAGAAAGACATAGTATGTACCAAAAGCAGGAAGGCATGTCATATTCATAGGTATAATGCGTTAACTAAGCAGATGCAATTTACCCTAATTAGAAGCATTACAAGGTAGACACCATATGCAACATGCAACCACATATCACACTGCCAAGAGCAAGCACCTGCGATGGTGGCGTGGGGCAATTGCGGTCATCAACTAGAGAGCTACATTGACTATATTCATTTAGCCTTGATGTTTCTTGAGAATCATGTGGCGTGGAGGATGACACTGCACTCTTTAAACGAGTAGGGCATCTCACAGTAACCCACCGGGGTGACTGTCTCATCATAAGTGATTGACGAGGGATACAAAAGAGCATTAGTAGTATGTACAAACATGGTTAATAGACATACGTAGTATGTATCAAAAACAGGAAGGCATGTCATTATCAGAGTTATAATGTGTAAACTAAGCAGATGCAATTTAACCAAATTGGAAGCAATACAAGCTAGACACCATATGAAACATGCAACTACATTTGACAGCGCGAAGTTACAGCAAGCAGCTGGGATGGTTGTGTGTGGCAATTGAGATCATCAACTACAAAGCTACGTTTACTGTCTCCAACTGCTGACGATGCACCCTTTAGAGCGCTGAAACGCTTAGTGCTTATCTTGAATTACACTGGAGCGATTTTTGTCTTTTCTTTTCTGCATTCATCAACACTGCGTCAGAGTCTGAAATACCCATGCATAAAAAACGATAGTGTGAGTATGGGTGAAGTGTGTGCACAACTAGTACAGTGTAAAGGTAGCAGATAGCAGGTCGGTCACAAATAAATGACAGGAGACATATGATAGCTCTACAACATGCATGGCACACTAAATTACTACAGGATTCTATGAAAATAACAGTCGACTGAAAACAAATAGGTCAGTCCATTTTTTCTGCACCGTCCGATGTACAAAGAACGGGCAGATTGCCTTCATCTACCTCCAGCCAGTCAGTGTTGACGATCTTCCTCGAAACGCCAGCGACCACCAGCCCAGTCCTCTGCCTGCGCCCTCTCCTCGACCTCACTGCACCACCGTGCTTGGCACCGCCCCCCCGGCCATCCATTCAAGCCCCGCCGACCTCTAGATCGGGCGTAAGCAGCTCCTGCACCCCACACCCCTATTATAGACACCGATGCACCGCTTCCCCGGTGAACAGGCGGACTAGGTGCTCCGCACGCCTAAGAGGGTGTTGCTTCTTTTAATTGCGGTTCGACTGACCCTGAATTGAAACCCAGGCGGGCTACTAACCTCTAGCAAAGGTGAAATAGTAAAGGAAGGAAACCTTGTGCATTTAGTATCACGAACAAGATGCAGTAAGAATCGCTCAACTACTTTCTTTCATGGGATGAATACGGTGTGAGCAGAGACGTAAGATTTGCACACATAAGGGAAGAGGAGTACCTCTTTCTACTGGCAGTGCTATGTCCTCCTTCAGTTTTTCCAACAATCTTCTTGTGGTTCGCTGGAAACGAGAAGTTGTGGAGGACGGTGGAGCCTTGGACAAACCCACGGCCAAGTTGTTGAGTGTGGTGGCGGTGGCCGTCTGTCGGCAGGGAACCAGATCAGAGGCGGCGAACGACAGCATAGCGGGAACAACTCCGATGCGGTGGACGGTTGCGACAGTGGAGCGGCAGCAGTGAGGCGCACAGCATGGTCGGAGTGGTTCAGGTATGGCGCACGTCGGCGTGGGCGTCGTGGAGGCAGCTCTGTCGGCTTCTGCTGCTAAGTCCTTGAGGGCGTTGCGGTTGCGGTTGCGTTGGACGACGACGTCGGGGTACCGGCTCCGGCATGATGGAGAAGGGCGGCGGTGGATTGGGCTCTATGGGATGGAGGACAAAGGAGGCTGGGGTTTCATGGCTGGTGGAGAGGGCGTTTTGGCGCCCATGGAGTATGAATGGGGAAATGGAGGGAGGCGGGGAACTAAGGGGGAACAATGTTTCGGTTTGGGACGCGCTTGTTTGAAATTTGGGGAAAATTAGAAAAATTGCCCCCATCAAAAATTTCGGACATATTGTGGGTTGGGGGTAGGACGGTAATCTCAGGTGTCCCGAATGTGGGCGGGATAAATTTCGGCCGAGCGCATTGGTGTTTAGGCGCCCACGGCGTATGAATGCTTCTCGGAGGCGGTTGAGATTGGCGTCTTAGTGAAGTTACAAACCTACCCCAGTTTAGAACTTTGGACACCGGGCTGATAGGCTACACGGGCCAGAGTTACGACAGTAATTTCCTACCACCAAACATTAGTCTCGTGCAGTTTCGGGTGACCAGAGGCCTATTTGGCGCTTCGTTCAATATTTGGGAGCAGAAGCATTAACGTTTTCGGTTCTCTTGAATTGAACTTTCAGGATTTGTCAAACTTCAAAAATCTTTACTCTTGAAAATCCTAAAGCTACGATTATTTTTGAATGGAGGGGGTACATTTGAATATACGTTGTACACGAGTATATATTAAAAAATATGCAACTTACCTCAGTTCATGCATGGTTCCAGATATAATCTCCTTGGTTGCAAAAAAAGTTAGACATGCATATTAATATATATAGCATGTTCAAACGCACAACAAAGATTGATGCCCCCCTTTTACATCTAATTTGCAAATGCCATTATCTTGGGTTCAAACAGATGAATGCACTTCCTATGAATTCGAATCTTCAAAACCCCCTTTATGTTGAATTCGACATGTATTCTATTTCGTAGCTAGCAATTTGGAATGTAGCCATGCAAGTGACAAATGTATAAAGTGCTTCACACTAACAACATGGAGTGCACTAATTAATGTTTATATACGAATTGCAAAAGCATCCATTGCCTGAATTTCAAACCGCTCTCACTATATGGATCGATAATATGAAATAAACACATGCACATGCTAGAATTCAATAGAGTATGGGTGTCTGATAGACTGATTTTCATCCATATGCAATTTGCAAAATTCATGATCTCATCCAAAAATAATAATGGCATTTATATTTTAATTTAATGCATAGAACCGCCTTTTACACGTAGATGCACTATGCCTTGGCCCATTCTCACAAACACGCTATATATCTCTCTATCTAACGCATAAGTGCACACACTTTATATGCATTGGCATTTCTCTTTCACACATGCTCACAATCTCTCTCGGGGTGTCGGGGTGTCTCACGCACATGCTCTCTCTATATCTCTCTCTTTCTGACTACTATGTACCACTCTTTTCACTAATCTCAGTTGGAAAACACTATTTCTCTCACATGCATATATACACATGCACGGTCTCTACTAGCCCCTCTATACGCACATATATGTACCTACGTGTCTCCCGCACACACATTATCTTTAGGCCTCTCTCGCACACATTGCCCCCCCCGACACACCTCTCTCTTAGTATTTGGCAGATATGATTCCATCATATCATTCGGTAGGATATCCCTGACTGTTAGGCTAGATGGTAATACGAGGCAAAGTTTTACCCTAGTTCGGATCCTTGTAGTTGAGGAAAAAGCCTACTCCTGGTATTGTATATTAGTGACAGGGGTGTCTACAAAGTACATGTGAATACCAGGCATTATGTGCATTTTGTATAATATCAACGAACTAGCCCCCAAGCTTCTATAACATACTTGGGGCCTAGGGTTACAAATCGTATATAGTTGGCTTATCACCAGTGGGGATAGAGTCCTCCGCGACTCTGGTAGATTCGTGTTGTACGCCGAGTCCTCCACATGGGTCTTTGTATGACGCGTCTCGGTCCAACCTATGTGGCGCAGGATGGAACCGACCCATGAGTCCTCATGTTGACCCACCACAACAAGAAATGATGTGCCCACCACACCACACACGCAATCGGCCACTAATAAAATAAGCATATACAATAGTACAATGTTATACATGAAAGTTAATTGCATGGTGCATCCAAAAATATTTGTTCTGCATTGTGAATGTTTATATATTCTCCTAAAATATTATTCACGGGAAAGAGAAACGAAGGGCATATCTCTCCTTGTCTCCACCAGACACCCCCTCCTTCTACACCACTTTAACGTATGCACACAAACTATCTCTCGGCCCTCTAAAAGTATGCATGCCCACGACACATTCACGCATGATGGTCACTGTATTTCAAGCTAAAGCACTATACGGTCACTAAACTTTAGAATATGCTCATTACGGTCACCGTATACATTCTCGTGGTGATCATACGGTATCTATCTCGTGATACGTCTCCGTATTTTCTTGATGACACTGACAGACTTTGCATTTGATGCATGCTCCGTATTTTGTTGACGACACTTACGGTCATTGTATTTGTAGCGAAAGCACGATATGGTCACTGGACTTCAGAATAAGCTCATCACGGTCACCACATACATTTTGTTGTGCTAACCAACATGTGGTTGGATGGTTAGGAGGATAGTGGTTTCTCGAGCCCACCAGGGTTAAAGTCCCGGTGCTCGCATTTATCCTGGGTTAATTTCAGTATTTTCCGGCGATGTGCGTTCAGTGGGAGGAGACGTTCCACTTGACTACGAGGCACCTATGGTGACTTTGTAAAATCTCAAGATCATATGCTGGATCACTCTCTCAAAGGCGCTCATAGGGGTAGGGTCTGCATGTGTGCGCTTATAGCGGTGAGTGCTTGCGCGTATATATGAGCCCTTGCGTCTGTACCGTGTTAAAAAAATACATGTCATGATTATACGTTCACTGGCTCACCCGTAAAACTCCGTATTTTGTTGATGACACAATCAATTGACCAGTCAAACGTTACACGTGGTGCAACTAGTGTCGCACCATTGGGGCACGTAACCGTGGGGCCCACCTGTCAGCCCGTATATGAAAGAAAGAAGTGGTAGTTTGAGTCTGTACTGTGTTAATAAAATACATTTTAGGGTGATCATACGGTCACTGGCTCACCATACAACTCCGTAATTTGTTGATGACACGATCAATTGACCAGTCAAACGGTCCACATTCAGCAACGCACATTACCATAGGGCCCACCCGTCAGCGCATATATGAAGGACCGAAATGGTAATAAATTAGTGGTCGGTGGGTATTCGAAGTCGTGAGACCTCTGGTTGGCAGTCGCCGGCGGTTGTGGTTTCGGGGTGGGCGGGGCGGCGTGGCAGCGTGGGCCGGCGGTTCGTCCGGTGGTGGCTGGCGGCTCAGGGGGGTGGAGTTTGATGATAAACTGCAGGCCCTTGATTTCGTAACCAACGACTGGAAAATCTAATAACCAGAGATGAAAAAGTTAGTCAACTGACGTGTAGCCTCACCCTGCATGTACACATGCACGCACACAAGACACGCATGCATGCAGGCGTGCAACACTTACACATACACATAACAAAAACATGCACACATGCACGCGTGCAACACTGACACGTACACATGCACTCACGAACACACGCAGGTATGCAACATGCATGCAACACTGAAACGTAACCTTGCACGCATGCAACACTCGCACGCCTGCATGCACACAGCACACGATGCAAGACACAAGCTCAACCTGTACATGCATGCACCATTTGTTAAGGACATGGATTGTTACGGGTATTAATCAATCTTATCTGTTATAAGCAGAACATTGATGTTTGCAACGGTCTTTATGAATCTCAACATATCGAATGGGCTATCAACATAGTAGGCTTATCTACATGAAAAAGATGATGTCACACTCAATGAATAATCATCGGTTTATGAAATGCCTACTTCTGACCACCCTGGCCCACCAAAGGTTCCTCTGCTGTGCGCTGCATGCGTTGGGTCACTGACATGTAGGCCATGTACCCAAAGAGCCCACACGTCAATGGAAGAATGGTGCGGTGTCCTATGTTAGAGTCGAGGGTGCCACTTGCTGCACGCCCGGCTGAACACACCTCCTTGCCGCATTCAAATGCCTCCATGAAACCTGCCCGTGCGGAAGCCGAGAAACCCACTCTAGGCACACGTACGTTCATGACCGGGCCGGCATTAAACGCAACGCCGACCGAGTTCCTCCCGTCCGCCGTCTATTTAATCTGCTATTTAAACGAGGCCAAACGCCGGCCAAGAATCGCACACCTCCGCCGCTCCCCTATCTCCTCCTTCACCATTTTGTCCACTCTTACAATGGCTTACAAAGAGTAGTTATTCCGCATCCAAGCCGAGCCCGCCGGATACGAGCTATGCAGCTCACCAATCCACCTCCTTCCCCTCGCCCGACGGAGCCAGTTGCCGCCCCAAGTCGGCGCGCGATTCAGCAACTCACCGCTCCAGGCCAGCTCGACGAGGAGGGGTGCACGGGCGTCGTTGGTGCCATCCACGCCACCGCCTCGTACCGCGTCTCCCGTTTCTATGGCCGAGACTCCCATACCGGTGGCCATGCCATGCAAGCAGCGACAGAAGCCGGGTACGCGGAGAGCGACAAGTCGGTGGCCAGCGCCTCCACGTCCTCCGCCATCATCGATGAGAAGTAGAACACGGGGGAACGCCGCCGCTTGGGTCCCATGAAGGCCATGGCGAAGGCGACGCCGGCATACACAGCAGGTGTCTTGCCAGATCCTTTTGTTGCGAGGACCTTCGTCGACCCCGCATGGGATCCACGAAAGCGGCGAAGCCCCCTTCCACCATCATCTTCGGCATCATCCAATGATATCAGTTGGGTAGTGGGGAAGCAAGTCATCCTTTGTGCTGAAGCATACAACGGTCCGGTGATTGTGCTGCCGGAAATGAGGAACACAAATCGATCGGCGGGCGACCATTTAGGCCAGGTATTATATACCTGTGCTGTCCAGAACTAGAACCACATAGTTCATTTGAATGTAATGAAATCCGTCATGTTTGTATGTAAATCCGGTATTTTATATGATTTCCGTCGTTGTTTATATGAAATATCGCCGTGTTTGCGTGAATTTCGTCCGGTTGGTTGAGTTGCTGTCATAATGTGTGCGGCTACGGTTGGATGGCGTAATTTGCGGGTCACCGGTTAGTCTATGGGCGGCTCGGGCGGCGTGGTGGGACAAAAAACACAGCTCGTGCGAGCTCATCTAGAACGTGTGCGCTGGAGGATGCATAAGCACCCGAGCTATTCCTCCTTCATCAGTGGCAAAGGCACCGGTGGACAAAAGGGTCGCCAATATTTTGGCTACCTCAGGCAAGATCCAAATAGCCCCTCCCAACAGATTCAAATCCCTCATTCACCGTGGAATTTTGCCATGTTGTTTTCTTCGACTAGCAAGATGCCCGTGCATTGCACGGAACATCAAGATGCATTTTTTACAGAACACCTGTTGTGATTGACCCATGTAGGAGTAATCCCATTTTGTAAAAACTAATGATATCTCGAGAATTTTATCGGATAAATGGTATCTCGAGAATTTTATCGGACTCTAATTTTTTATACGGGGCCACAAACCCATATTATAGGTACCAAGGCAAAAATTAATATCTTCTAAGTCAATGTTGCAAGCCACCTTGTTTCCTTGTTTGCCGTTAAATTAATGTGTATTCTTCTCTTTCATGCACATCAAGCCAATGCTCATACTCCTGCATGCATGCAAGGGATAATTAATGTCCTCCTTTGCTAGTACTACGAGGCAAACACCATTAATATTGCATCGATTAGTGTTAGTGGCCTTGTATAACTACAAATTGTAATTTTGATAATGGACTTGTATATAAAAATGGAGGGAGAAAGATGAGAGATAAGGTGAGGAGGAGTGGAGCATGGTGGTGACTGGTGGTCGGACTGGGCGGAGGCATGGGGATGGATAGCGCATTATGTTTAGGTTTGTATCTCTCTCACACACACCCACATAGGTGGGGGACGTGCACGAAGAGAAGAGGTGCACGCACGGCGCACGTACTCCCGTCTCTTTCCCAACCACACCCGCGTGGGTACATGGTGGAGCTCATTTCTGTACGAAAAGGCAGCCCACGTGGTAATTTGACACGTGTACTGGTTGTCCACTTGATGGAGGGAGGATCGTCTACCACGGGGTGAACAAACAAATTGCAACTTGACGCGTTATGTTGAAAAAGAGGCAAACCATGTGGGGCCTACTGAGGGAGTCCGAGATTAAGGGGTCCTCAGATAGCCAAACTATATACTTTGGCCGGACTGTTGGACTATGAAGATACAAGATTGAAGACTTCGTCCCATGTCCGGATGGGACTCTCCTTTGCGTGGAAGGCAAGCTTGGGCAATTCGGATATGTAGATCTCCTTCTCTATAACCGACCCTGTGTAACCCTAGCCCCCTCCGGTGTCTATATAAACTGGAGGGTTTAGTCCGTAGGACAAGAACAATCATAATCATAGGCTAGATTCTAGGGTTTAGCCTCTACGATCTCGTGGTAGATTGACTCTTGTAATACTCATATCATCAAGATCAATCAAGCAGGAAGTAGGGTATTACCTCCATCGAGAGGGCCCAAACCTGGGTAAACATCGTGTCCCCCCTCTCCTATTACCATTAGCCTTAGACGCACAGTTCGGGACCCCCTACCCGAGATCCGCCGGTTTTGACACCGACATTGGTGCTTTCATTGAGAGTTCCACTGTACCGTCCCGATAAGGCTTGATGGCTCGCCTTGTTGTCAAGGACAACATCACCTCTGGAGGAACCCTGGTTGTAGGCCAGACTCTCCAGCTGGGCGGCTTCATCATGGCCGCCCGTTCGGCCACCGCGCCGACGATGACTTCTCAAGTCATCAAGAATAGCCTCCACGTCAGCCCGGAATCCACCGAGCAGATGGATCGAATGGAGCTCTCCTCCCTGAACGAGCTCTTGGATCGCATCACCGCCCTGGGAGTCGCCATGGACTATGATCGAATCGGGCTTAAACCCGACCCAAGGGAGATTAACTCTCCGCCGGTCACCCATCAGATAGCGGTGGTGGAGGAACAAAACAGTGATTCTTCCTCTATCTTGGGGATGAACTATGTCCGGATTCCAGAGCTCTCCGAGCCGGACACCTGTCTATGGGAGGACATGGTCTAGGCCCCGAACTTCGAATCAGGCAACGGGCCACAAATATTGGGCAACATCCCGGAGTCCGAGCTGACAAGCTCGGGAGCTCCTTTGCCCCTGGGTCTCAGATCGGGTCAGGATTTGGACTTAAAGCTACCCACCCACCCAGACACAAGTGATCTTTCCCACATTAGACAAGATCCCCAAGAGATAGTACATCACTTCTGGGCCAGATTCCTCCTTGTAATGAGCAAGGTCAAGGACTGTCGCGAGGAAGATGCAGTCTCATCCTTTTGCAAAAATTGCACGGACAAGGGAATTCTCAATGCTATAAGTCGCTGTGACATAGCACACTTTGCCGACTCGGTCACCATAGTACAGAAGTACTGTGCCATGGAAAGCGCCTGGAAAACCCAAACAAAATTCTGGGATCCTCCGGCCCTAACTAAACCCCTCATCCGAACTAAAAGGTGCGCTCTCGCAAGTCACCCAATCCAATTACAAAGAAGCCAAATCCCTCTACATGGCGTGGAACCGTACTGGAGGGATTGCTCAATAGGCCATGTAAAATTCATAGCACACCGGGCATCGTACCAACACACAGCCTTAGAGCATGTTGGATACTCCGGCAGGTGGCCAAGAGCGGCGAGGACCTCCTCATCAACAATACCGCAGAGCACCATCCCACGGAGAATAACAATACAGTACAGACAGTATTTGAGACTTTCGCCTCAAACGATAGGTGTAAGCAAGCACTCCGTAGCCTCACCGAAGTCTACCTCGTTGCAACAATAAATTCGTGGAACGATACGACCATAACCTTCAATGCCAGTGACGAACCTCAATTCCGAACAGTCCGAGCACCAGCCGCTTTGGTCCTTACCCCAATTGTGGATGGCTTCCGGCTTACTAAAGTGCTCATGGACGGCGGCAACGGATTAAACCTCATCTATGAGGAAACTCTTAACAAAATGGAAATAGATAAGAGCCGCATTGAGCAAAGCAGCACGACCTTCAGAGGAATCATGCCTAGTCGGGAGGCACGATGCACGGGAAAAATTACACTGGATGTGGTATTTGGCACGCCGGAGATTTATAGGTCTGAAGAAATCACATTCCAAGTGGCCCCGTTTAACAACGGATACCACATTACGGGTACATGAAGCTTAAGATGCCTGGGCCCAATGGAATCATCACTCTAGCCAGTGATCCGAACATAGCACTCCGCGCCGAAAATAAAACCGCCACACTAGCCCTGGAGACATTATCCGAAGCCTCGCGGCCGAAGAGTTAACTGCGCTGCGCTCCATAGTGTACAGGGACGACGTGATACTCGACAAACGACCCAAGTCCACCTCTTTTAAACCGGCAGACGAAATAGTCAAGTTCCAGGTCCACCCAACGGACCCTACAAAAACAACATCAATTGGGGCACAGCTAAACCCCACAATAGAAGCCGCACTACGAGAGTTCTTGCGAGAGAATTGGGACATCTTTGCCTGGCATCCTTCAGACATGCCAGGTATCCCACGCAGGCTGGCCGAGCATAGCCTAAACATACTAAAGGGATACAAGCCGGTCAAGCAGACTCTTCGGGCTTTTCAGAACCCAAGCGACAAGCCATGGGAGAAGAGCTAGCCAAACTACTCGAGGCCAGATTCATTAGAGAAATAAAACATCCGGACTGCCTAGCAAACCTGGTGATGGTACCAAAGAAGGACAAATCTTGGCGCCTATGCGTCGATTTCAAGGACCTCAACAAGGCTTTCCCCATAGATCCCTTCCCCCTCCCCCGCATCGATCAAATCATCGATGCTACCGCAGGACACGACTCTTTGTGTTTCCTCCACGCATACTCCGGATACCATCAAATCACGATGGTGGAGTCCGATCAAGCCGCAAGGGCATTTATCACTCCATACGGCCCCTTCTGTTTTAACACCATGCCTTTCGGGCTCAAAAACGCTGGTGCAACCTATCAACGCATGATTTAGACATTCCTGGAAACACAGATCGACAAAACAGTGGAGGCGTACGTATACGATGTCGTCATCAAAACCAAACTCGTCGAATCTTTAATAGACGACTTGAGGCTTACGTTCGACAATCTACGAACATACGACATCAAGCTCAATCCGGAAAAATGTCGTCGTACCTGCCGGAAAGCACTTGGGCTTTATCGTTTCCAATAGAGGAATTGAAGCAAATCCGGCTAAAATCCAAGATCTATTTTAGTTGGCTACACCAACAGACCTCAAGCAAATCCAGAAATTAACTGGATGAGTGGCCGTCTTAAGCCGCTTTATCCCCCGATTAGGAGAAAAGGAACCACCCCTTTATCGCCTTCTTCGACACACCGAACACTTCGAGTGGACGGATGCGGCTACGGCCGAACTGGAGGAAATAAAATCCCTCTTGCCACCAATCCAATCCTGGCCGCGCCAAATATCGGCAAACCTATGTTGTTATATATAGCTGCAACACACCAGGTTGTAAGCATAGTGCTCGTCGTCAAACGGGAGACAGATGGACATAAGTTCTCGCTTCAAAAGCCGGTATACTATGTATCCACTGTCCTCACTCCATGCAAGTCACGGTACCCACATTATCAAAAGATAGCATACGTGGTCTTCATGGCATCCCGAAAACTACGACACTACTTTCAAGAGTGTTCAATCACGGTGGCCTCCGAAGTACCACTCAATGACAAAATAAATAACCGCGATGCCACAGGCCGAATTGCTAAATGGTCTATCGAGCTCCTCCTGTTCGACATAACATACAAACCACGACGAGCCATTAAGTCACAAGTAGTTGCTGACTTCGTCGCCGAATGGACAAAAGCCATGTTGGAGATATGCCCTAGAGGCAATCATGTATGATGATATTTCCTATGTGTTTATGAATAAAGATAGTCCTTGGACATTATCAATGATGTATATCAGCAAGTACATGACTTGTTTGTGGGACTATGCATTGTATGATGACTGTCCTAAAAGGTCCCTAGTCGAAAGGGCTATGTGGACGCGCAACCGACTAGACTAGCATATGACACGGTCGATGGCTTGGTCTCACTAGCCATGGAGCATTGGATGCTAACAGGATAATGTGGACATGGAAAGGTCTGGTCAGATTCGACGTAGTCGGATCCGAGTCGAGATAAGGTCCGAGTTGGACAGACCCAACTATGAGACGTAGCGATATGTCATCTGTGAGTCTCTAGTACAACATACATTCTATGTCCTAAGACCTGAGCTGACGCATGTACTCGGGATGGTGACAGACTTGCTTTGGGCCGACCAAACGCTACTCCGTGACTGGGTAGTTACAAAGGTAGGTTTCGGGTTTGTCTAGTCCCATGCTGCGAGACATGGTCGAGCAAGATGGGATTTGCCCCTCCGATTAGGAGAGATATACTCTGGGCCCCTCGTGTGATCCGGCCAGGATAAGCATGGCCATGCGATAGGGATTACGAGATAATACGGTTTGTGGTCGGTATCACTGGAACGAGAAAGAGGTCGGGCTAGCACAAGGATGACAGTCTCGCCTTGAGCCCGACACCATATGTTGTGCGGCAAAGGGAACAGAAGTGTGTCACGTTGTATAGGTTCGCCTAACCAGGTTCATATTCTGCTTGGTGGTTGGCATGCCTTGCTAGAGGCTGCTACCAATCGTGCAGGTCGGAGGTGATCCGAACTGTGACCAAGCCAACTTGAACCTAAGGGGTTGCGCGCTTAAGGGAAGGAACCTACGAGGTTGGTTCGTAGGACACTGGTCAGATGTGATCCGAACTGGACTAGGAACGTGACCGAATAGACTTTGGGATTTAGGGTCCGTGCGAGGCCCAAGTGTTAAGCTTGCGACGGACGCCTATATAGAGTGGAGGTGCGGCATACTCATGCGTTTGATCGCTTCGGCGCTGTGACTAGGGTTTGCATGTGTTGTGAATAGCCACCTCCACTCACTGCCGACTGTGTGATCGGACCTAGCAGTCCGCCACACAGTGTTCCTCCTACACATGAGGATACCATTAGAGGCAGTGTACTTGCGCCGCTCCGGCGAACTTGTACGTGGGATCGGACGACCGGCTATTCGAGGGAGATCGGAGGAGGAGGAGACGATCCACGCGGATGCGCTGCCCCAACTCTTCTTCCGCTGCACGGCACTGCGCGTCTAGTGGTAACGATCCATGATCCATCTCCCATAGCATGTTCTTGGTTGTTCTGCGCGTAGGAATTTTTAATTTGCAGTCGACGCACCCTACCATAGAACCCAACAAGCCGAACTCCCTAAAGAGTACGACGCGTACTCCAATTGTATCATGCACTTTGACGACTCTAAGATGCTCGCTTGTCTGGGGGCAGGCGTGGTCCCGACATACCCCACCGGAGATACAGTCCTATACGTACTCCAAATATTATACACAGATTCCAACAATGCAGCCGAATATGAGGCCTTGTTGCATGGTCTTCGGATGGCAGTCTCCATGGGCATTCAATGCCTAGAAGTGCATGGGGATTCAAATCTCACAATATCTCAAATAAATGGAGACTTTTACGCCAAGGACCCAAAAATGGTGGCCTACCGCAATGCCATCCTCAGAATGTCAGCTCAGTTCGAGGGGCTCGAATTCCACCATGTGGTCCGAGAAAACAACCAAGCGGAGGATATTCTCGCCCGCATCGGCTCTAAACGCAACCCCGTCCCACCTAATATCTTTTTGGAAAGGCTGTTCAAGCCATCCGTGGTGTGGGAAGGGGAGACCGACAATACCAGTCTGGATCCGCACACAACCTCAGATCCCAAACACTCTGACGTAATCAGAGGCTCCACCACCAAAATAACACCTTCAGCCCACGCGATTATGGCTATCATCGCCCTGTGGACAGAACCCTTCTTAGCCTACTTAAATAGGCAAGAACTCCCTAAGGACCAAAATGAGGCACGTTGCATTGTGCGTCGCTCTAAAGCCTACAAAGTCCATGAGGGAGAGCTTTATAAGAAAATCACGAATGGAGTGCTCCAAAGGTGCATCTCTGAAGAGGAAGGGCGGCAGCTCTTGGCCGAAATTCATGCTGGACTCGGCGGCCACCATGCCGTAGCTCGGGCGCTCGTAAGCAAGGCCTTCTGTACAGGTTTATACTGGCCGACAGCCCGGGCAGACGCACGGAACCTTGTCCAACATTGCATCGATTGCCAGCTTTTTGGAAATCAAAGCCATATGCCACCTACCGCTCTCCAAACAATCCCCATAACTTGGCCCTTTGCGGTCTAGGGGCTCGATATGGTTGGACCCCTTGAAGGAGGAAGCCATAAGAAGAAATACTTGTTGGTCATGGTCGATAAGTACACCAAATGGATAGAAGCTAAACCAGTTAAAATGGCCGAGTCCGGACCAGTGATAGACTTCATATCCGAGGTCGTACACCGTTACAGTGTCCCCCACAGCATCATCATCGATAGCGGATCAAACTTCACAGCCGACGAGGTGAAAACTTGGTGCAGCAAAATGGGCATAAAACTCGATTATGCATCCGTCTATCACCCCCAAACAAATGGTCAAGTCTAATGAGCGAATGGTCTTATTATGAGTGGCATTAAACCCAGACTAGTGCGATCCTTGAAGGAATCAGATACGCATTGGGTCGAGGAGCTCGACTCCGTACTATGGGGGCTGCGGACCATGCCAAATCGCACAACCGGATACACACCATTTTTATGGTGTACGGTGCAGAGGCAGTGCTACCCTGTGATATCATCCATGACTCACCTCGAGTGCGCATGTACGAAGAGAGAGAAGCCGAGCTGGATCGGCAGGACAACTTAGACGCCCTGGAGGAGGAGCGTGACGTTGCAAAGGCACATTCCGCATTTTATCAACAGCAGGCTCGAAGGTACCAAAGTAGAGAAGTACGGGCCAAAACTTATAACATTGGCGAACTCGTCCTACGCCTACCAGAGAACAAAAAAGACAAGCTCAAGCACAAATGGGAGGGTCCCTTCATAATTGATAAAGTTCTCACCGGAGGAGCGTATCGTCTGCGTGATGCATCAGATAGTCGACTCGAGCCGAACCCATGGAATGCGGCCAGACTCCGAAGATTCTACGCCTAGTGCCGAACTCTGTGTTTGTCTCCTTACCTCCGTCTTCCCTTTTAAATTATATCCTCTCTCTCTCTCTCTCGATTTATATATATATAGCCTTAAAAGCTTTAAGTATGCTTTGACCGCACACTCCTGCCGCGCTATGCATGCTCAATATACCTGGGGGCTTCTTATACAGAAGCTTAATATAATTGTCTTCTGGGCTTTATGCCCACCACATATGCGTCACATCTCCATATGTGCCTTTTTTCACCACTATATATATATATATCGATATGACTTAAGTTTTGGCCAAGCTGGGTTGCCCGACTCTTGTGTTTATGCCCTACGTTCCCGTCAATTCGGCTAGGGCATAAGGGGAGCACCTCTGCGATTGTTACTGCCGGGTCAGCCGGATGTGTACCTCAGACTGGGTGAAGCTGAAAGCTAGCGTTCTTAAGGGAATATTTGGTCGGTGAACAAAAGATGTCTTTTACCTATTACAAAACATGCCCCCAGACGCTTATATCTTGCGTCATTTTTTGCAGTTCGGACATGCACATTAATGCATGCACACCCAGGGAAAGGAACCCTTAACGGAACTATTCTCCCTGGAAGATATTTCTTACTACCCATGTAATATAACATAACTAGTTGGGTACTTGTCTGTTCAAGCACTTATGACCCCTACGCCTGGTTTCCACGCGTGCCCGGTTTTCACATAACCGAGCGGGTATTCGGATACACTCCGGACTGTCGGGTCCAGAGGTTGAAGCAAAAAGGTCCGCCAAGACAAATGATTTACAATCCGGCTAGGGACAAAATAAGTCTGTTGAAGTATAAAGTCACTTAGAATGACTAAACTCTTCTTCTATACCATCCAACCGTCTGTCTAGCCTACAATCCTGTTGGGAATACTTAGCGGCTAATGCTACCTAGTCATATACCAGACTTACAGGGATCTCTTTCCCATCTGACCCTATAGGTACGACCTCGGCCATGTGGTTCAGGTTAGCCTTGGTGTATCGCGTCTTCACCATGGCCCAGGCTTCCCTTGCACCTTGTCGGCAGGCTGATATCTTCCATAATCGGAAGCGCCGCCACGCTCCCTTGAGCATCTCTACAAGCTCCCCCATGCCTCCTGGCAGGGAGGTGGATGGCCACAAGGCCTGGGCAATGCCCTGCATCACCTGCCAAACTTGTTCGTGCAGTTGTGAGAGCTCCTGCAGAAGATCACCTGCAGATCCGGGCATCTCCTCTTTGGTACGACCTGTCAACATACCTAAAGATATAATTCCGTTAGCCCGCTTCTTCGCCGAACCTCATAGTGGTTCGTTAGAGCACTTACTAAAAATGCCGCGTCGAAGCCTCTTATTCTCCTTCACGGAGTTAGCAAGCTGGGCCCGAACATCCTGTAATTCGACGTCCAGTCGGGTGTTCGCGTCCTGGAGATTATTTTTCTCCCGTATAACCTTTGTAAGCACACGCTCGCCAGCCTTCAGCTATCGTTGAGCATGTTGCTCATCCTCCAATACGATCTCCGGATTACCTCTGAGATTGTCTGCAGAATCTATTGTTAGATTTGCATGCATGTCGAATAATAACTGGTATATGTCAATGCACTATTTTCGATCAAGACAAGTATTACCAGATGAGGCCTTCTTGGACTCCTCCGCGGCCCGTAGCTAGGCTTTGCATTCGTCCAGCTCTTCAGATAGCTGAGTATTCTTCTCTGTAAGAACCTATGCATATAATTGATCCTTAAATCAGTTGTGCCAACCGTTTCAAGTCTCAGGGGCTACTAATATACATACTTATCAAATTTTCTTACATGTATATCCTTTACATATTGAAACGTAGCTCTGGCGAGGTCATCTTGAGAAGCTAGGATGTACGCATCCCCTGAGTTGAAGGCATTTAACGCCTCTTCAGAGAAATTAGGGTCGCGTAGTGTGGCCCGTCGGCGCCTATGGTTCATGGCGCTCTCCACTTTGGAGTTTGTAGCGGAGAATCTATCATCATCATCTGTAGGAGGATTGTCCGGCGTTGTCCCCGCGTTGACCTCCGCCCTTGAGTCCGGCCTCGGAGTCCGTCTGGTGGAGGCGTGGCCGGCAGGCTCTTCGGATATAGTCCGGCGAGCACTTTTTATGCCATGAGACAATGGACATTGTTATATTTTAACAATGATAATTACGTGGCGGGTTTTTTAAACATACCTTTGCGATGGCGTCTCGGTCCTGACCGCCTTCCTTTTAAGCCTACCCAGCTTTGGTGCCCCTTATTGACGAGTCACCACGGGTTCGGCATGGCGTCCCGATGGCCTTCCCTGTAAAATGCAATATGTGCAGGGGGTAAGGTGCAAAGAGGGAATCCTTCTTGGAAGTTGGGACTCCGGTTTTACTTACATGTGATACACGGAGTAGGCCAGGATAATCGGCTATGATGGCCACCAGCACACCATCGCAGCTTAACTGATAAAATGTTCTGTCGACGAGCTCCACAAATATGTCTGGATCTTCTTTGAGTCCGGGGTCGAGGGCCCGGTTGGCGTCCTTTGGCTGTGGAGACGGGCTGTAACCTCCCTCATAGCTTTTCGCAGTTCCTTCTATGAATTGACAAGGTAAACATTTGTGCTAAAAATGCAGGAAATACTAGAATAAAAGATAGAAGCTCACCCAACTTGGTGGGTTGTACCTGGAGAATCCATCCCATTGGCTTGATACGGATGAACTCCTGTTCTCTCCTTTGTACAAATCAGACAGTATCTTCGCCAGAGAGGCGGCAGAGTCCAGACCTTTACGGCCGCAGCGGCTGGCATCGTCTTCTCCATTGAAGTGCCACATGCGTTTCCCCCGATATTGAAGTGGCCGCACTCCCCGCATTATACATATGGACATAACCTGAATTATTGTCAGTCCTGATTTGGCTAGTGTCTTTATCCTGTCCATCAGGAAAAGGATCTCTCTGTTATCTTCCTCCTGGGGGCTCCGGGGGCGCCAGCTGTGGCGTTTCTTCAATGAGGTATTTACGAACTCGGGAAGGCCCTTCCGAATAGGGTCCGGAAGAGGGACGTCCTCCATGTAGAACCACTCTGAAGGCCAGTCTTCGGATGTCTTCTTCAGGGTACCGGACAGGTATCCGGTCTCGGTGATGCGCCATATTTCGGCTCTGCCCACTTGATATACTGACCCCTCCTGAGTGCAGGGTATGAGGTAGAACAACCTCTCCCACAGCTTGAAATGAGCTTCGCAACCAAGAAATAGCTCACAGAAGGCGACATAACCCGCGATATGCAGTATGGACACTGGAGTAATGTTGTGCAGCTGGAGACCGTAGAACTCCAGGAGCCCGCGGAGGAATGGACGTATTGGAAAACCAAGTCCCCTCACCATATAGGGGATAAAGCATACTTGCTCCCCCTTGGATGGGTTGGGGGAACTCTCTGCTTGCTCCCCGCCATTATAAGTGGCTAGTCTGGCTTGGACGGGGACCATGTAGGTGGGCGGGAGAAACCCCTGGGTCTGCAGCTCTACCAATCGGCTATGAGGAACGGAACACTTCTCCCAATCATCTGGCTTGGTGCTACGGGAGCAAGAGGAGGAGCTGCGATGACCGGCCATGATGGAATGGATTTTTCCGGGCGCGCTCTGATGGATGCTCGCTGGGAGGAGATGGTGTGATTTTAATCTGAGGATCCTCAACTCTTTAAATAGACGATTTACTTGCATGGTTAGGGTGGCAAATGAAAAAATGCCCCGACTTCTCGCATCCGCTCGACACGTGGAGATAACCTTTATTGAAGCACAGAAGCCGAGGAGTGCAACATTGATGGGAAGCCGAACACTGCTCGCTACAACAGATACTCTGGAGAATTTGGAGAAGAACCCGCCTTGCAATGCCGAAGATAATATGCGCGCCGGACTCATCATAATTGAAGCCTGGTTTGGGGGCTACTCAGGGAGTCCGGGATTAAGGGGTCCTCGGACAGCCGGACTATATACTTTGGCCGGACTGTTGGACTATGAAGACACAAGATTGAAGACTTCGTCCCATGTCCGTATGGGACTCTCCTTTGCGTGGAAGGCAAGCTTGGCAATTCGGATATGTAGATCTCCTTCTCTGTAACCGACTCTGTGTAACCCTAGCCCCCTCCGGTGTCTATATAAACCGGAGGGTTTAGTCCGTAGGACAAGAACAATCATAATCATAGGCTAGCTTCTAGGGTTTAGCCTCTATGATCTCGTGGTAGATCGACTGTTGTAATACTCACATAATCAAGATCAATCAAGCAGGAAGTAGGGTATGACCTCCATTGAGAGGGCCCGAACCTGGGTAAACATCGTGTCCCTCGCCTCCTGTTACCATTAGCCTTAGACGCACAGTTCGGGACCCCCTACCCGAGATCCGCCGGTTTTGACACCGACACCTACCTTAGAGGCAAGGCTCTATACACTGGAGTACTTTTGATGTGTCCCGTCAACTCGTAGAATGAGGAGAAGCTTGCTTAGTATGCCATCTCCCCCGCCCACGGGCGTGGTGGCTCGCAGGACGAGGAGAAAATTTTACTACTCCCTCCGTTTACTCCTCGTCCCTACTATTTTGGTTAGAGAGATTATCATATTGTTTGGAATATATATGTCCTTTAGTACTCCCTCCATTTACTTATACAAGGCCACTATAAAAATACATTTTGCATCTATACAAGGCCACAAATAGTAATCGAGACAAAAGTTACTGCTCCCTCCTTTCCAGTTTATGGCTCAATTTCAAAATCTCTCAAACCAAGGTAGACGGTGAGTGGTCGAATTAATTTTGTAGTTTGCACAAGTAATTAGTACGCTCGTTTTTCTCAAGAAGTTATGTTTACCGAGGCATTAATTAGAACGAACGCATGAATGACCACTAAATTTCCGTGAGCTTCTACATGCATTCGTGAGTTTTCTCTTGACACTGCTTGCATCGGGTGATCTAACCCACCTTGAAATCCAACATGTGATGGTACTACTACTAGTAGTAGAATTGAGACTTATAAAACGTAAAAATGAATGTTTTTTAGATGAGCCCTATAAACCATTGTGCGTACGTACTCCGGAAAATCAGATTTTCCCAAAACTAAGTCGCTCAACCTTTATTTGCTTGTTTCCCTTCCTGCCTCCTTGCCTCGAACAGACTATGACAAACTCCCCTGCCTGCCGCGCGGGAAAATACCCGCCCTCACCTTTTTATAGTCCGGGTTTGTATCGATGGATCACGCGAAGCAGCAAAGACCCAAGCCTTGTCTTGTACTCCTCCGTCGACACTCCCTTTCATGAATTCTGTACTTCCTGTCGCCGACATGTGGGACATATAGCAACCGGGTCGATGTGTCAAGCACCAAATAACAGTGCAGAACAGCAGGGGGGACGCACCCCAGTCGCACCGCCCCAGTAGTAGTAATGAGCAATGAGACGTCAAATAACAATGCCGCACCTTCCCAGACGGACGAAGCAACCATTATTTCACACTTCGGTTCACCATCATCTCAAACCACATAGTATTGCTTCCGCCTCAAGAGGGACACGCGCATTGCCTTGGTACATCATGACACGTGGGACAGGATGATAGGCCATGCTCCCCCGCCGATCGCTCGGTAAAATCAACTCATTTTTACTATACTTCCTCCGTATCGTTTTACATGGCATGCATGTCGTTCTAGGTTGAGAATTTAACTAGCTATATATGTGATGAACAGTACTTTAGCCTTTAAAAAAATGTATACTCCACTCTTGTACAGTAGTAGTATCAATGGATTGCGCCATGGAGGAAAACTTGAAATTAAAAAAAGGTGGTACATATAGAGAGCGCTCGTCACCAAATTATGCATATAGTACTATTAAAAAAGCTAGTACATGATTAAATGGGGTGCTAAATTCTATTAAAGAAATACTAGTATGTATGTAACATAGTTCTGTTGGGGGCTCAGCACAACACACCCCTCAAATTAAACTAAGCACACCTGAAATTAAACTATGCAACTAATCCGGTAGACACTGCATCAGAACCACCATGAGCAACGACACTGCCACCTTACTCGGAGTCCTCGTCCATGTCCTCGACTTCGTCCTTGTCCCTCTTCCTCTTGGCCGATACTTCTTTGCTTGAACCGCACACTTGGCTCTTGCTCTTCATCTAACCCTTGTAGATATTGAAACAAAGGTAGCCATCCATTGCAGCGTAGTGGATGTGGTCTATATCTAGTACATTCCGCTACCATGCATGATGATGAAACGTGTAATGAGGTTTCTCCAGTTTACCATACGAAAGATGAACCATGGCTCCTGCCAGGGTCAGCATTGAAGGCTGACCACTGGAGGGCAACAGTCGATTCTTCTGGAGGTCGAAGGGGTTGCCTACAACGAGGCCTATCCGACCTAGGACTCTTTTGTCATTCGTAAAGTCTACAGTAACAAATTTGACTAGGTCGCTCGTGAGGAAGTTCTTAAAATCCTGGCATTCAACATCGGCATGGCATATGTGGTAGACCAAGCATAAGTCATGCACACAAACCTGGATCACAGCGGGATTCTTCCTCTCTTCCTCCTTTAGATCCTTCTCTCGTCCCAGGACTGTGGTGTACTCAACATCTAGCCCAGCGACCCACTCATCATCTAAGTTTTCAAACATGCGTCTAAAGCGAGCAAGGCATCCTTTCACCATCGCGGAAGAACGGGTGTAGATGATGTCGAACTCATCGCTGGTGATGGTTCTAACCTTGTACTCACCACCGATCATGGAGATTTGGGACGCCATGGATTTGGGAGGAGGGTTAGGATTAGTGGAACTGCCGTAATGTGAAAGGACGGGACGACTAGGAGCGAACCGCCATAATATTAAAGGACGTGCGGGGACGAGTAGGAGCGAACTGCCAGCGTGTGAATGGCAGGGTAGTGGCTTTCCATTCTCCCATGATACGGGTTTCCGAGAGCCCTTGGATCTGAGATCGAACGGTTGCATGGCATGATTCTAGACCTATGGGTGAATATCCTATCCTGGAGGGTTATTCTGCAAATTTTTAGCAACTTAGCATGCGACCATTCGATCTCAGATCCAAGGGCTGCCAGCAGCCCGTATCATGGTCGCGCCTACCACGACCGTCGTGTCGCTCGCGCGGTCGCGCCCTTGGAGATTTAACACGATGCGTTAGGCTATCTGATCTTGGCATGTCATACATAGTCATCACTTAGTCACTCATACTACAACAAGGTTAGCTATAAGGTTGGCTATAAGTGTTTTTTACTTCTCTCAATCTCTTTCTTCGTACTCCCTTCGTCCCATAATATCAGAACGTTTTTAACACTAGTGTAGTGACAAAAACGTTCTTATATTATCAGACAGAGGGAGTAGTATTTATTGCATTTGCCAAGGAGTGACCTCTTCCAATGAAATGTAGCTTAGATGAGGTGCTAAGGGCATTAAATGGCTTAGCAATCAAGTCCCCAATGCATAGGTGCTTATTAGTTTTTTGTTGCTAAGTTTGCTTCATTTAATTAGCTATAGACTCAAAATTGTCTTTTTACCTAGGTACACGCGCTTAGCACCATTTCTTCCGTGGATCACCAAACTAGTCTCTCTCTTCTTAATTAACTTGCCACATCAGACTTTATGCCTATGTGGCAAGCTTAGCACCTGTAGGAGCAAGTAAGTAGAATAGTGGGCTATAAAGCCCGCTTTACATGGTATTTTTGCATATGTGGAGGGAAGAGCCAAGGAAACACTACAAAAAAAGACACATCCGTGACATTTTGGGCCGAACGAATTTTTTTTCCTGTCATACATATGACAGTTCTATGATGATAATTGTGACAAAACCTGGTATCATCATAGATGTGGCGGGCTCCTACTTCTATGACAAAAAATCATGACAAAAAATGGGCTTTTCGTCCTGGGTGGGCCGGAGATGCAGCTGCATGACATTCTTTGGGTCGTCCATGATGGAAAAAACCGTGGTTGAAGCGAGGGCGACGAAAATTTCGGGGAGTTCTCGGTTATGGTGGGAGGTTGGGAGCCGAGCGATGCGCGTTTCTCTTGTACACGTACGCTCGTGTGTGCGAGACGTTAGCTCTAACTGAACCTGAGTGAGGCGTTGGGCTCTAACTGAACCCGAGCGATTGCACTTCAGGCTATGCGTTACTGAACCCGAGCGATCGATCGATGGCTGTTAACTGAACTCGATCGAGCGATTCCTTCGCTACTGCTGCTAACTGAAGCCGATG
>NC_041383.1:583145216-583145757 GCF_002162155.2 Triticum dicoccoides | reverse complement strand
CCTGTGGTGTGGAGGGCTGGATGAACAGGACGACCCCGTGGAGGGCTGGATGAACAGTAGACGATGGAGGGGTGTTCGTGGAAGGGTGGTAGAACAGTAGCCGGTGGAGTAGCGCGCGGTGGAGGCTGGATGAACAGGAGAACGTGGAGGCTGGAGGAGGTCGACGGTAGCCCATGGAGGCTGGAGGAGGTCGACGGTGGAGATGAACAGTATCCCATCACTACTAGGGAAAAGCCTATACAAAGAAAGTTACTAGTAGCGAGGGTTAAAACCCCTCGCTACTGCTACTTACGAGCAACGCATGTTTTTAAACCTCACTACTACTAAGTTGATAGCAGTAGCGCGGGTTTTTAACCCTCGCTACTACTAAGCGGTCTCTACCGTGCCCCCCGGGACATGCCATAGTAGTAGTGCGGGTTTTTAAAACCTCGCTACTACTAAGTTTGATAGCAGTAGCGTTGGTTTTTAGCCCTCGCTACTACTAAGTGGTGCCATAGTAGTAGCGAGGGGGTAAAAAACCGTGCTACTACTAAAGGTCCCA
>NC_041383.1:583127636-583144756 GCF_002162155.2 Triticum dicoccoides | reverse complement strand
ATATCTGGTCTAGTTGTTAGGAAAATTTGGAAATATGAATTTCAACTTTATTTGCAAAATCTCTCGAGAATTTGTAAAAATGGGCATAAATTTTGCATACTAACTCGGATGAAAAAGTTTTTTATATGAAAAATCATCTACTCGAAAAGTTACATCCAAATTTAACGGGGGGAACCCGTTTAAACATTTTCAAAATCCTCAAAAACCTAACAGAAAAAAGTTACGGGGCTTTTAAGATCTAGAGTGGGAAAAATCGAATTTTTTTTCAAACTGTGTGGTCAAACTGTGGTCAAACAATGGTCAAACTAATTATTCTAGAATATTAGTGTTACTAAATAATTATTTTAGTTTTTTTTGAATTTTGGTCAAATCTGGTCAAACTATGGCCAAACTGTGGTCAAACTATGGTCAAACATTGGTCAAACTAATTATTGAAGAAATATTAGTGTTACTAATTTTTTAGAACAATAGTTTCAAACTCAAGTAGTGAAATGTGTGACTTCATGCTCAAGCTAAATTCCTGAGGTTAATAGGATTGACATCTTACTATTGTCAGGAAAACAACAAGTGCAGACTTGGAAACGAGGGAGAATAGAACCCGGAAGTTAAGCGTGCTCAGGCTGGAGTAGTGAGAGGATGGGTGACCGTCCGGGAAGTTAGATGATTTGGAATGATGAGGGGTGATTAGAGATTAAATTGAGCAGCGATGAGGGGTGATTAGAGATTTGAGGTTAAAATAATTTAGAAATTTGAAAATTAGGGAAAAAATCGAAATATTTATTTGATAAAATTCATAAAAAACCCGCGCTGGTAGTAGTAGCGCGGGTTTTTACCCACGCTACTACTAAAGGATGTAGTAGTAGCGCGGGTGGCACCCGCGCTACTGCTATAAGTTAGCTATAGCGCCTTATTAGTAGCGCCGGCACTCGCGCTGCTAATAGGCCCAAAACCCGCGCTGCTGCTAGGCTTTTCCCTAGTAGTGCGTGGAGTCCCATTTTGCGGTACGCCATACCCCTCCCGATGAACAGGACCCCCGTTTCGACTGTAGCGCTCCAACACAAGTCCGTTTCGTCCGTTTTGCGGTACGCCACACCCCTCCCGATCAACAGGACCCCCGTTTCGACCGTAGGAGGTCCGTTTCCTCCATTTTGCGGTAGGTCGGACCCCTCCCAATCAACAGGACCCCCATTTCGACCATAGGAGGTCCGTTTCCTCCGTTTTGCGGTAAGCCAGACCCCTCACGATGAACAGGATCCCGTTTAGAACGTGGCGGGTCGAACACAAGGCCGTTTCCTTCGTTCTGCGGTACGCCAGGCCTCGTTTCCATCGCCTGTTCCGTCCAAGACCTCCCGATGAACACGACGATGCATTCCGTTCCGACCCAGTCGGTTGGCTCCCACGCGTTTCGTTGCCTCCCGATGAACACGACGCATTCTGTTGCCTCCCCATGAACACGGCGCATTTCGTTGCCTCCCCATGAACACGACGATGACACTGTTTCTCCGTTCTGACCCAGCCATGTACACGAGCCCTAGCCATACGTATGCGCGAGTAGGCGTTCGAGACCCCGCCCGTATGTACACATACGTGGCCGTATTTTATTTCTTGCACACTGGCTGCTGTACGTACGTGTACATGCTACGTGCGCGCCTCTACTACGACACATACGCACCTCTACTACGACATGTGCGCGCCTCTACATCGACCAGTATATATGTACGTACACGTTCGCGACCAGAATGACAACGGTACGTATGCTTCGACTAGGTGGGTCCCAACTATCAGGCACTTCCTTGCGTGCGAAAATGTAGCTGGTGGGTCCCAGCAGTCAGGGGGGCACTTCCTTGCATGGGAAGATGTAGCTGGTGGGTCCCAGCAGTCAGGGGGGCGAATCGTTTTTTTTGCCCGCACGCACTTCCTTGCGTGCGAAGATGTAGCTGGTGGGTCCCAGCAGTCAGGGGAAAACGTTTTTTTCGTGAAATACGATGGCCCGTCTGGTGGGTCCCTGCTGTCAGGTGGAGGAATCATTATTTTCCGTGTAATAAGGAGGCACTTCCTTGCTGCGGCCATGGACCTAGCTGTCAACCTCTCCAAGTACAGTCCATGTCCGATGAAAGTCGTTCCTCGACCACGTTGACCACGCTGCATCGAGAGCACCACGGCGGTGGATGACGGCGAGGCCTAGGAAGGGGACGACTATGAGCTAGGGAAGACACGACAGTGGAAGCACGCGCGGAGAGGAGTACGAGGGTTCACTGGTTCGGCTGCGGTGTGCGGCTGCCATCGGCGCAGGGCCTGGCCAGCGATGAGAATAGTAGGGGGCGATGAGGCCTCCACGGCAGCACAGCCGACCACGGGAGGCGGGAGCATGAGGCATGACCGGCGCTACTTTGGCTGGCTGGAGCAAGAAGACCAGAGGTTGAAGAAGCACTACGGCCGTTGGATGGACATCGTACGGTCACTTGAGCTAGAATCCTTCATATTGGCTAAAGTTGACAAAGGCCCCCGTGATACGTATCCAACGTATCTATAATTTGTGATTGTTCCATGCTATTATATTACCCCTTTTGGATGTTTATGGGCTTTATTTTACAAATTTATATCATTTTTGGGACTAACCTACTAACCGGAGGCCCAACCCGTGTTGCTGTTCTTTTCCCTATTTCAGTATTTCGAAGAATAGGAATATCAAACGCAGTCCAAACGGAATGAAACCTTCGGGAGCGTGATTTTTTAGAACGGACGTGATCCAGAGGACATTGAGTGCAAGTCAAAAAGCAACCAAAGCTTCCACGAGATAGGAGGGCGCCCCCCATATAGGGCGCGCCCCCTGTCTCGTGGGCCCCTCGGGCGTCCACTGACGTACTTCTTCCTCCTATATAAGCCTACGTACCCCAAAAACATCCAGGGAGCAGACGAAACACAATTTCCACCATCGTAACCTTCTGTATCCGCGAGATCCCATCTTGGAGCCTTCGCTGGCATTCTGCCGGAGGGGGAATCGACCATGGAGGGCTTCTACATCAAAACCATAGCCCTTTCGATGAGTTTTGAGTAGTTTACCACAGACCTACGGGTCCATAGTTATTAGCTAGATGGCTTCTTCTCTCTTTTTGGATCTCAATACAATGTTCTCCCCCTCTCTTGTGGAGATCTATTCGATGTAAACTCTTCTTGGTGTGTTTGTCGAGATCCGATGAATTGTGGGTTTATGATCAAGTTTATCTATGAATAATATTTGAATCTTCTCTGAATTCTTTTATGTATGATTGAGTTATCTTTGCAAGTCTCTTCGAATTATCAGTTTGGTTTGGCCTACTAGATTGATCTTTCTTGCCATGGGAGAAGTACTTAGCTTTGGGTTCAATCTTGCGGTGTCCTTACCCAGTGACAGAAAGGGTTGCAAGGCACGTATTGTATTGTTGCCATCGAGGATAAAAAGATGGGGTTTATATCATATTGCTTGAGTTTATCCCTCTACATCATGTCATCTTGCTTATTGCGTTAACTCTGTTCTTATGAACTTAATACTCTAGATGTAGGCAGGAGTCGGTCTACTTGTCACAGACGTGATGCCTATATACAAGATCATGCCTAGATAATCTCATAATTATTCGCTTTTCTATCAATTACTAGACGTGAAGCCACTAGTGAAACCTATGGCCCCGGGTCTATCTCTTATCATATTTGCTTCCAATCTACTTTTATTTACATCTTTACTTTTTGCATCTATATTATAAAATACCAAAAATATACTTATCTTATCATACTATCTCTATTCGATCTCACTTTCGCAAGTGGCCGTGATGGGATTGACAACCCCTTTATTACGTTGGTTGCGAGTTCTTTGTTTGTTTGTGTAGGTGCATGGGACTTTTGAGGAGCCTCCTACTGGATTGATACCTTGGTTCTCAAAAACTGAGGGAAATACTTACGCTACTATTGCTACATCACCCTTTCCTCTTCAAGGAAAACTCAAGACGTAGCAAGAAGGATTTCTGGCGGCATTGCCGGGGAGGTCTTCGCTCAAGTCAAGACATACCAAGTACCCATCACAAACTCATCTCCCTCGCATTTACATTATTTTCCATTTGCCTCTCGTTTTCCTCTCCCCCACTTCACCCTTGCCGTTTTATTTTCCCTCTCTTTCCCAATCTCCTCCTCTCTTTTCCCTTGCCTTTGTCTGTTCTTGTGTGTTGGATTACTTGTTTCCATGGCGCAAGATAATACCAAATTGTGTGATTTCTCGAATACCAATAATAATGATTTCCTTAGTACTCTAATTGCTCCTCTTAATGATGTTGAGTCTTGTGAAATCAATACTGCTTTGCCGATCTTGTTATGAAAGATCAATTTGCCGACCTTACTAGTGAAGATGTCGCTACTCATCTAAATAACTTTGTTGATTTGTGTGATATGCAAAAGAAGAAAGATACGAATAACAATATTGTCAAATTGAAGTTATTTCTGTTTTCACTTAGAGATCGTGCTAAAGTTTGGTTTTTGTCTTTGCCTAAAAATAGTATTGATTCTTGGAACAAGTGCAAAGATGCTTTCATCTCTAAGTATTTTCCTCCTGCTAAGATCATCACTCTTAGGAACGATATTATGAAGTTTAAACAACTTGATCATGAGCATGTTGCCCAATCTTGGGAAAGAATGAAATTGATGCTTCGCAATTGCTCTACTCATGGTCTGAATTTATGGATGATCATACAAAAATTTTATGCCGGTTTGAACTTTGCTTCTAGAAATCTCTTAGATTCGGCTGCGGGAGGCACGTTTATGGAAATCACGTTAGGAGATGCCACAAAACTTCTTGATAATATTATGGCTAATTATTCTCAATGGCACACCGAAAGATCTTCTAGTAAAAAGGTGCATGCTATAGAAGAAATCAATGTTTTGAGTGGAAAGATGGATGAACTTATGAAATTGTTTGCTACTAAAAATACTCCTCTTGATCCCAATGATATGCCTTTGTATTCCTTGATTGAGAATATAATGAATCTATGGATGTGAATTTTGTTGGTAGGAATAGTTTTGGAAATAATGCTTATAGAGGAAATATTAATGCTAGATCGTTCCCTAGTAATTCCTCTAATAATTATGGAAATTCCTACAATAATTCTTATGGTAATTTTAATAAGATTCCCTCTTATTTTGAGAATAGTGTGAAAGAATTTATGATTTCTCAAAAGAATTTTAATGCTTTGCTTGAAGAAAAATTGCTCAAAGTTGATGATTTGGCTAGGAACGTTGATAGACTTTCGATTGATGTTGATTCTCTTAAAATTAGATCTTCTCCTCCTAAGCATGATATCAATGAGTCTCTCAAAGTAATGAGAATTTCCATTGATGAGTGCAAGGAAAGAACCACTAGATTGCATGCTAAGAAGAATTGCTTTGTAAAGGCGTGTTCTTCTAGTTTCCATGAAAATAATGATGAGGATCTTAAAGTTATTGATGCGTATCCTATTAGATCTATGTTTTGCAATATAAATCTTGATAATTATGGGACTGATGATGAGTCAACTTTGCCTAGAAGGCGTCCCAAGAATTCGGAGTTTTTAGATCTTGATGCTAAATTTGGTAAAAGTGGGATTGGAGAGGTCACAACTTTAAATAGTATTGAACCCACTATCTCGGATTTCAAGGATTTTGATTATGATAATTGTTCTTTAGAAGGTTGTATTTCCTTGTTGCAATTCGTTGTTAATTCTCCTCATGCTTATAGTCAAAATAAAGCTTTTACCAACATATTGTTGATGCCTTGATGCGATGAAAAACTTAATTTGGAAGTTTCTATACCTAGAAAACTTAACGATGAGTGGGAACCTACTATAAAGATTAGAATTAAAGATCATGAGTGTTTTTCTTTGTGTGATTTGGGTACTAGTGTTTCCACGATTCCGAAAACTTTATGTGATATTCTAGGTTTCCATGATCTTGATGATTGCTCTTTAAATTTGCACCTTGCAGATTCCACCATTAAAAAACCTATGAGAAGGATCAATGATGTTCTTATTGTTGCAAATATAAATTTGGTGCCCGTAGATTTTATCGTTCTTGACATAGATTGCAATCTTTCTTGCCTTATTATTTTTGGTAGACCTTTTCTTAGAACGATTGGCGCGATTATTGATATGAAGGAAGGGAATATTAGATTCCAATTTACATTAAAGAAAGGCATGGAGCACTTTCCAAGAAAGAAAGTCAAATTACCTTATGAATCTATCATGTGTGCTACTTATGAATTTAGTGCCAAAGATGTCACTACTTAGATCTATCTTCGCTTTTATGCCTAGCTATGGGCGTTAAACGATAGCGCTAGTTGGGAGGCAACCCAATTTTCTTTATGTTTTTTTGTTTTTGCTCCTGTTTAGTAATAAATCTTGCATCTAATTTCTGTTTAGATGTGTTTTTATCTTTTAATTAGTGTTTGTGCCAAGTAGAACCTATAGGATAAACTATGATGATAGTTGATTTGATTCTGCTGAAAAACAGAAACTTTGTGCTCACGAGAAAAAATTAAATAAATCACAGAAACGTGCTTTCGCATTGATTCTTTTTTCTGATGATCAATAATCGAATTTTCCAGTACGTACCATTTTGGTAGGATTTTCAGAGTTCCAGAAGTTTGCGTTAGTTACATATTGCTACAGACTGTTCTGTTTTTGACAGATTCTGTTTTTCGTGTGTTGTTTGCTTATTTTGATGCATCTATGGCTAGTAAAATAGTTTATAAACCATAGAGAACCTGCAATACAGTAGGTTTAACACCAAAATAAATAAAGAATGAGTTCATTACAGTACCTTATGTGGTGGTTTAGTTTTCTTTCATTAACGTAGGTTATAAGATTTCCTGTTGAGTTTTGTGTTGTGAAGTTTTCAAGTTTTGGGTAAAGCTTTTATGGACTATGGAATAACGAGTGGCAAGCGCCTAAGCTTGGAGATGCCCATGGAACCCCAAGATATTCAAAGATAGCCAAAAGCCTAAGCTTGGGGATGCCCCGGGAAGGCATCCCCTCTTTCGTCTTCGTTCATTGGTAACTTTACTTGGAGCTATATTTTTTTTGCCACATGATATGTGTTTTGCTTGGAGAGTCGTGTATTATATTAGTCTTTGCTTCTTAGTTTACCAAAATCATCCTTGCTGTACACACCTTTTTGTAGAAGCCTATTTGATTAGAATTTTCTAGAATACTCTATGTGCTTCACTTATATCTTTTGAGCCTGATAGATTTTTGCTCTAGTGCTTCACTTATATCTTTTAGAGCACGGTGGTGTATTAATTTTGAAAAAATTGCTAGTCTCTCATGATTCACTTATATTATTTTGAGAGTCTTTTAGAACAGCATGGTATTGGCTATGGTTAAAAAGTTGGTCCTAGAATGATGAACATCCAAGTTGGGTATAATAAAAACTATCATAGAAAAAGAATTGGATGCTATGATCAATATGATGTTTGATAATTGTTTTGAGATATGGAGGTAGTGATATTAGAGTCATGATAGTTGAGGTGATTATGAAAAATACTTGCGTTAAAGGTTGTGATTCCCATAGCATGCACGTATGGTGAACCGCTTTGTGATGAAGTTGGAGCACAATTTTATTTATTGAGTGTCTTCCTTATTAGTGGTGGTCGGGGACGAGCGATGGTCTTTTCCTACCAATCTATCCCGCTAGGAGCATGCGCGTAGTGCTTTGGTTTTTGATGACTTCTAGATTTTTGCAACAAGTACATGAGTTCTTTTGACTAATGTTGAGTCCATGGATATTACGCACCTCATCCTTCCATTATTGCTAGCCTCTCTTCTTCCACGCAACTTTCGCCGGTACCATACACCCACCATATACCTTCCTGAAAACAGCCACCATACCTACCTATTATGGCATTTTCATAGCCATTCCAAGATATATTGCCATGCAACTTTCCACCGCTCCGTTCATATGACACGCATTACTTTTGTCATATTGCTCTTTGCATGATCATGTAGTTGACATCGTATTTGTGCCAAGGCCACTATCATAATTTCCATACATGTCACTCTTGATTCATTGCATATCCCGGTACACCGCCGGAGGCATTCATATAGAGTCATATCTTGTTCTAGCTTTGAGTTGTAATTCTTGAGTTGTAAATCCATAAAAGTGTGATGATCTTCATTATTAGAGCATTGTCCTATGAGGGAAGGATGATGAAGACTATGATTCCCCCACAAGTCTGGATGAGACTTCGGACTTGAAAAAAAGAAAAAAAAGGAAAAAAAGGAAGGCCAAAAAGAAAAGAAAAAAGAAGGCCAAAGAAAAAAAGAGGAACAAAATAAAATGAGAGAAAAAGAGAGAAGGGACAATACTACTATCTGTTTTTCAACACATGTGCTTCAAAGTAGCACCATGATCTTCATGATAGAGAGTCTCCTATGTTGTCACTTTCATATACTAGTGGGAATTTTTCAATATAGAACTTGGCTTGTATATTCCAATGATGGGCTTCCTCAAAAGTGCCCTAGGTCTTCGTGAGCAAGCAAGTTGGATGCACACCCACTTAGTTTTTTTTGTTGAGCTTTCATATATTTATAGCTCTAGTGCATCCGTTGCATGGCAATCCCTACTCACTCACATTGATATCTATTAATAGGCATCTCCATAGCCCGTTGATACGCCTAGTTGATGTGAGACTATCTTCTCCTTTTTTGTCTTCTCCACAACCACCATTCTATTCCACATATAGTGCTATGTCCATGGCACACGCTCATGTATTGCGTGAAAGTTGAAAGAGTTTGAGATTATTAATGTATGAAACATTTGCTTGGCTTGTCATTGGGGTTGTTGATACGTCTCCGTTGTATATATAATTTTTGATTGTTCCATGCCAATATTCTACAATTTTCATATACTTTTGGCAACTTTTTATATTATTTTTGGGACTAACATATTGATCCAGTGCTCAGTGCCAGTTCATGTCTGTTGCATGTTTTATGTTTCGCAGAAAACCAATATCAAACGGAATCCAAACGGGAGAAAAACGGACGAAGAATTATTTTGGAATATTTGGGATTTTCCGGAGGAAGAATCAACGCGAAACAGTGTCTAAGGTGGCCACCAGACAGGGGGGCGCGCCCACCCCCTAGGCGCGCCCTAGACTCTCGTCGGCCACCCGTAAGGCGGTTGATGCTCTTCTTTTGCCGCAAGAAAGCTAATTTTACTAGAAAAATCTGGGCGAAAGATTCACCCCAATCGAAGTTACGGATCTCCAGATATAAAGGAAACGATGAAGGGGAAGAAACAAAGAGATAGATCCAATCTCGGTGGGGCTCTCGCCCCTCCCAAGCCATGGGAGCCAAGGACCAGAGGGGAAACCCTTATCCCATCTAGGGAGGAGGTCAAGGAAGAAGAAGAAGAAGGGGGCCTCTCTCCCCCTTGCTTCAGGTGGCGCCGGAGCGCTACCGGGGGCCATCATCATCACCGCGATCTTCACCAACACCTCCGTCATCTTCACCAACATCTTCATCACCTTCCCCCTTCTATATCCAGCGGTCCACTCTCCCACATCCCGCTGTACCCTCTACTTGAACATGGTGCTTTATGCTTCATATTATTTTCCAATGATGTGTTGCCATCCTATGATGTGTGAGTAGATTTCTATTGTCCTATCGGTGATTGATGAATTGCTATGATTGGTTTGACTTGCATGTTTTATTATTGGTGCTGTCCTATGGTGCCCTCCGTGTCGCGCAAGCATGAGGGATTCCCGCTGTAGGGTGTTGCAATGCATTCATGATTCGCTTATAGTGGGTTTCGTGAGTGACTGAAACACAAACCCGAGTAAGGGGATTGTTGCGTATGGGATAAAGGGGACTTGATACTTTAATGCTATGGTTGGGTTTTACCTTAATGAATCTTTAGTATTTGCGGATGCTTGCTAGAGTTCCAATCATAAGTGCATATGATCCAAGTAGAGAAAGTATGTTAGCTTATGCTTCTCCCTCAAATAGAATTGCAATAGTGATTACCGGTCTAGTAACATAGTCAATTGCTTAGGGACAATTTCATAACTCCTATCACCACTTTTCCACACTCTCTATATTTACTTTATTGTTTATTTATCTAAACAACCCCTACTTTTTATTTACGTGTTCTTTATTATCTTTCAAACCTATCCTATCACACCTACAAAGTATTTCTAGTTTCATACTTGTTCTAGGTAAAGCGAACACCAAGCATGCGTACAGTTGTATCGGTGGTTGATAGAACTTGAGGGAATATTTATTCTATCTTTAGCTCCTCGTTGGGTTAGACACTCTTACTTATCGAAATTTTTGCCATCCCCTACACTTGTGGGTTATCAAGACCTTTTTCTGGCGCCGTTGCCGGGGAGTCATAGCGTGGGGTGAATATTCTCGTGTGTGCTTGTTTGCTTTATTTGCTGTTCTTAGTTGTTCTCTATCTTTAATTATGGATATGGAACACAAAATACCAAAAAAATTAGGTGTACTTGCTACTCATGTAGATGGGGTAACTCCTAAAACCCCCGATTCTCATTATGTGAAAGATATTATGTACTACTTTGATAATCCTGAGAAAACCCCATTCAACATTATAATGGGAGACACGTTGGATCAACGTGAATACTTTAGGGATTATCGCTTGACACAAAAAGGGAAACTATTATGGGACCAATTTATTATGTTGTGTTGGTATGCCCGGGATCTATGCTTGAGATATGATATTACTTGTTGCACTAGGATGAAGGCTCCACACCTTCCCTTTTCATGCAAATTTAATGATAATGAAACCTTAGCTTCTTATGCTAATGGTAGATATGATTACTATGATGTGGAACAAATAGAAGAATTTTTTGCTTTTAAGGCTGCTTATGAAATTGAATCTTTGTTTGAAAAGTATGAAGCTTTTGATGATGATGGTGTTTAGAGGCCTGAAAATCTTGCTATACTTAGATATTTCTATGAAAATTATGAATGCAATTACTATATTAATGCTTTTATGAAGAAAGTCTCTGCTGTCCAAGAAGAGACTAATATTTTGCAGGAAGCTATGGAAGAAGAAATTGATGAAACTATGAGCTCATTGGATGAAAAAGATGATGAGGAGAGCAAAGAACAAAAGGAGGAAGAGCGGATTGATCACCCGTGCCCACATTCTAATGAGAGTAACTCTTCAACTCATACATTGTTTAATTCCCCTTCGTGCTTACCGAAGGATGATTGCTATGACGATTGCTATGATCCCTTGAATTTGTTTGAAATATCCCTTTTTGATGATGCTTGCTATGCTTGTGGCCAAGATTCCAATATGAATTATGCTTATGGAGATGAACTTTCTATAGTTCCTTATGTTAAACATGAAATTGTTGCTGTTGCACCCACGCATGATAGTCCTATTATCTTTTTGAATTCTCCCAACTACACTATGTCGGAGAAGTTTGTACTTATTAAGGATTATATTGATGGGTTGCCTTTTACCGTTGCACATGACAATTTTGATGAATGTAATATGCATGTGCTTGCTGCTCCTACTTGCAATTATTATGACAGAGGAACTTTATCTCCACCTCTCTATGTTTCCAATACGATAGAATTGCAAGAAACTGCTTATACTATGCATTGGCCTTTACTATGTGCGCGTGAATTGTTCTTTCATGACATGCCGATGCATAGGAAGAGAGTTAGACTTCGTTGTTGCATGATATATGTTTGTTTCTGCTCACTACTAAATTACAAATCATTGTTAATTAAAATTGGCTTTGATATACCTTGGGATCCGGGTGGATCCATTACTTGAGCACCATATGCCTAGCTTAATGGCTTTAAAGAAAGCGCTGCCAGAGAGACACCCGGAAGTTTTAGAGAGTCATCTATTTCTGTTGATTGCTTTTATATAGTTTAAAAACAAAAAAATAAATAGGGGAACCTAAAAACTTTCCAAAAAGGAAAGTGAAAGTAAGAAAGACAAGCATTGTTGAAGTGGGAGAGCTCCTTGAACTTTGTTCATGCTCACGGAAACTTTGTGAATCTTGATTACAGAAACTTTTCATCAAAAATAATTATTCCCTTGTACAATTCCATTGTATTAAAAAATAATGTGCCAAGGTTTGCCTTTAGGATGTTTACAATGCTTGTTGGTTTGTACGGTGCAGGACAGAAACTTTGGCTGTAGTGCGCGATTTTACATTTTTAGCTGGAACGTCAAATGGTTCTGATTCCTTTTGCACTGTCTTTCTGTACAACTTGTTTATGTTTCCTAATTTTGGTAGAAGTTTTGGGATACCAGAAGTATAGTGAATGTTCAGATTGCTATAGACTATTCTGTTTTTGACAGATTCTGTTTTTGATGCATAGTTTGCTTGTTTTGACGAATCTATCAATTTATATTAGTGGATTAAGCCATGGAAAAGTTATATTACAGTAGACACAATGCAAAAACAAAATATGAATTGGTTTGCAACAATACTTAGAGTGGTGATTTGCTTTATTATACTAACGGATCTTACCGAGTTTTCTGTTAAAGTTTTGTGTGGATGAAGTGTCTAATCGAGGAGGTCTCGATATGAGAAAAAGGAAGAGAGGCAAGAGCTCAATCTTGGGGATGCCCGAGGCACTCCAAGTAAAAATTCAAGGAGACTCAAGAGTCTAAGTTTGGGGATTCCCCGGAAGGCATCCCCTCTTTCTTCAACAAGTATCGGTATGTTTTCGTATTCGTTTCGTTTATGCATTATGTGCAAGTCTTGGAGCGTCTTTTCCATTTAGTTTTCACTTTTCTTTTTTGCTCCATGCTGGTATGAGATAGTCCTTGGATGATTTATAGAATGCTCACTGCACTTCACTTAAATATTTTGAGTATGGCTTTTTAGAATGCTTCATGTGCTTCACTTATATCATTTGAAGTTTGGATTGCCTGTTTCTCTTCACATAGAAAACTGCCATTTATAGAATGCTCTTTTGCTTCACTTATATTTGTTAGAGAATGGGCATATATTTTGTAGAAAGAATTAAAGTCTCTTGCTTCACTTATATCTATTTAGAGAGATGACATGCATTGGTCATTCACATGGTTAGTCATAAAATCCTACATAAACTTGTAGATCGCTGAATATGATATGTTTGATTCCTTGCAATAGTTTTGCGATATAAAGATGGTGATATTAGAGTCATGCTAGTGGGTGGTTGTGGATTGTAGAGACACTTGTGTTGAGGTTTGCAAGTCCCGTAGCATGCACGTATGGTAACCGTTGTGTGACAAATTTGAAGCATGGGGTGTTTCTTTGAGTGTCTTCCTTATGAGTGGCAGTCGGGGACGAGCGATGGTCTTTTCCTACCAATCTATCCCCCTAGGGGCATGCGTAGTAGTACTTTGCTTCGAGGGCTAATAAACTTTTGCAATAAGTATATGATTTCTTTATGACTAATGTGAGTCCATGGATTATACACACTTTTACCTTTCCATCATTGGTAGCCTCTTCGGTACCGTGCATTGCCCTTTCTCACCTCGAGAGTTGGTGCAAACTTCGCCGGTGCATCAAAACCCCGTGATATGATACGCTCTATCACACATAAGCCTCATTATATCTTCCTCAAAACAGCCACCATACCTACATATCATGGCATTTCCATAGCCATTCCGAGATATATTGCCATGTAACTTCCATCATCATCATATACATGACTTGAGCATTTATTTTCATATTGCTTTGCATGATTGTAAGATAGCTAGCATGATGTTTTCATGGTTTGTCCATTTTTTGATTTCATTGCTACGCTAGATCATTGCACATCCCGGTACACTGCCGGAAGCATTCATATAGAGTCATATCTTTGTTCCAGTATCGAGTTGTAATATTGAGTTGTAAGTAAATAAAAGTATGATGATCATCATTATAGAGCATTGCCCCAAGAAAAAAAAGAGAAAAAAGAAAAAAAGGAAAAAAAAGGAAAGGCCAAAGAAGCCTAAATAAAAAAGGGGGCCAAAGAAGCCCACAGAACAAAAGAAAAAAGAAAAAAAAGAAGAAAAAAAAAGAAAAAAAGGGGCAATGCTACTATCCTTTTTCCACACTTGTGCTTCAAAGTAGCACCATGTTCTTCATATAGATTGTCTCCTATGTTGTCACTTTCATATACTAGTGGGAATTTTCATTATATAACTTGGCTTGTATATTCCAATGATGGGCATCCTCAAATGCCCTGGGTCTTCATGAGCAAGCAAGTTGGATGCACACCCACTTAGTTTCTTTTGTTGATCTTTCATACATTTATAGCTCTTAGTGCATCTGTTGCATGGCAATCCCTACTCCTCACATTGACATCAATTGATGGGTATCTCCATAGCCCGTTGATTAGCCGCGTCGAGGTGAGACTTTCTCCCTTTTTGTCTTCTCCACATAACCTCCATCATTATATTCTATTCCACCTATAGTTCTATATCCATGGCTTGCTCTCATGTATTGCGTGAGGGTTGAAAAAGCTGAAGCGCGTTAAAAAGTATGAACCAATTGCTTGGCTCGTCATCGGGGTTGTGCATGATGGGAGCATTTTGTGTGAAGAAAATGAAGCATGGCCAAACTATATGATTTTGTAGGGATAAGCTTGCTTTTGCCTTGTTGTTTTGAAAAGACATGATTGCTTTACTGGTACCCTCGAAGTATTATTGTTTTTTATGTCAAATGATAGACTATTGCCTTGAATCACTCGTGTCTTAATATTCATGCCATGATTAGACATATGATCAAGATTATGCTAGGTAGCATTCCACATCAAAAATTATCTTTTTTATCATTTACCTACTCGAGGACGAGCAGGAATTAAGCTTGGGGATGCTGATACGTCTCCATCGTATCTATAATATTTGATTGTTCCATACCAATATTCTACAACTTTCATATACTTTTGGCAACTTTTTATATTATTTTTGGGACTAACATATTGATCCAGTGCCCAGTGCAAATTCCTGTCTGTTGCATGTTTTATGTTTCGCAGAAAACTAATATCAAACGAAATCCAAACGGGATAAAAACGGACGAAGAAATATTTTGGATTATTTGGGATTTTTCGGAGGAAGAATCAACGCGAAACAGTGTCGGAGGTGGCCACGAGACAGGGGGGCGCCCTCCCTGGGCGCGCCCTGGACTCTCGTGGGCCACCCGTAAGGTGGTTGACGCTCTTCTTTTGCCACAAGAAAGATAATTTTATGAGAAAAATCTGGGCGAAATATTCACCCCAATCGAAGTTACGGATCTCCAGATATGAAGGAAACGTTGAAGGGGCAGAAACAGAGAACGCAGAAACAGAGAGATAGATCCAATCTCGGAGGGACTCTCGCCCCTCCCAAGTCATGGGAGCCGAGGACCAGAGGGGAAACACTTCTCCCATCTAGGGAGGAGGTCAAGGAAGAAGAAGAAGAAGGGGGCCTCTCTCCCCCTTGCTTCCGGTGGCGCCGGAGCGCTGTCGGGGGCCATCATCATCACCGCGATCTTCACCAACACCTCTGTCATCTTCACCAACATCTCCATCACCTTCCCCCTTCTATATCCAGTGGTCCACTCTCTCGCATCCCGCTGTACCCTCTACTTGAACATGGTGCTTTATGCTTCATATTATTTTCCAATGATGTGTTGCCATCCTATGATGTGTGAGTAGATTTCTATTGTCCTATCGGTGATTGATGAATTGCTATGATTGGTTTGAGTTGCATGTTTTATTATTGATGCTGTCCTATGGTGCCCTCCGTGTCGCGCAAGCGTGAGGGATTCCTGCTGTAGGGTGTTGCAATGCGTTCATGATTCGCTTATAGTGGGTTGCGTGAGTGACTGAAACACAAACCCGAATAAGGGGATTGTTGCGTATGGGATAAAGGGGGCTTGATACTTTAATGCTATGGTTGGGTTTTACCTTGATGAATCTTTAGTATTTGCGGATTCTTGCTAGAGTTCCAATCATAAGTGCATATGATCCAAGTATAGAAAGTATGTTAGCTTATGCCTCTCCCTCAAATAGAATTGCAGTAGTGATTACCGGTCTAGTGACATAGTCAATTGCTTAGGGACAATTTCACAACTCCTATCACCACTTTTCCATACTCGCTATATTTACTTTATTGTTTATTTATCTAAGCAGCCCCTACTTTTTATTTATGTGTTCTTTATTATCTTGCAAACCTATCCTATCACACCTACAAAGTACTTCTAGTTTCATACTTGTTCTAGGTAAAGCAAATGCCAAGCATGCGTAGAGTTGTATCGGTGGTTGATAGAACTTGAGGGAATATTTATTCTACCTTTAGCTCCTCATTGGGTTCGGCACTCTTACTTATGAAAAACTGTTGCGATCCCCTACACTTGTGGGTTATCAGTTGTGCATGATTAAATACTTTGTGTGATGAAGATAGAGCAACAGCGAGACTATATGATTTTGTAGGGATAACTTTCTTTGGCCATGTTATTTTGAGAAGACATGAATTGTAACACCCCGGATGTAACTTTCCACATTTGTATCTTCAACTCTTGCCATTTTCGGCTATGCGATATGATATATTCCCTCCGTGGTTGGGTTTTATCTTTTGTTTTTCATTTTATTCATGTCATGCATATCATATCATATCATCATGTGCATTTCATTTTGCATACGTGTTCGTCTCATGCATCCGAGCATTTTCCCCGTTGTCCGTTTCGCAATCCGACACTCCCACATGCACCGGCGCACCCCTCTTGTCTCCTTTTCGTGTGCGGGTGTTGAACGTTCTCGGAATGGACCGAGCCTTGCCAAGTGGCCTTGGTATAGCACCGGTAGACCACCTGTCAAGTTTCGGGTCATTTGGAGCTCGTTTGATACTCGAACGGTTAACCGCACTCCCGCAAAGGCCTCTTTTATGTTGCAGCCCAACACCCCTCCAAAACAGCCCAATAACCCATCTAACTCCCCTCCATGCTCTCGGTCGTTCGATCACGATCGTGTGGGCAAAAACCGCACCTCATTTGGACTCTCCTAGCTCCCTCTATGCTTATATATACACCCCCATTCCAAATTCGCGGATCCTCTCCCCCTAACCCTAAAAATCCCAGATCCGCCGGCGCCGGACGTGTCCGGAGCGGGCCGGACAACGTC
>NC_041383.1:583117808-583127326 GCF_002162155.2 Triticum dicoccoides | reverse complement strand
CGCCGCCGCACCCCACCGCCGCGCCCTCCGGCGTCCCCCGCCGCCTGCGCTCCCTCGCCGACCCGCGGCTTCCCCGAGGACTCCGGCAGCCACCGCCGCCCTTCGTCGACCGATCCGGTGCCCCAGCCTCCTCCCTCACCTCCGGCGTACAGGAACTCCGGCGAGCCTCGACATTCGCGCGCCTCAGATCCAGATTCGTCTAGGTTGACTTTCCCCGACCCCCGAAATCGTCCAAGTCTTTTTTCTGCAGGTTATTTGTTGCATCTTCATCGCATCACATCTTCGCATCCGTAGCTCCATTTTGGGCGTGTAATATGTCAAATTGTTCGCCTCAAAGAGTACATCATTTCATTCCATTGCATAATTTGCATTTGAGGTCAGCTTGATGCCCGAAATGCTGTTGGAAGAGGGCTTCATAATGTTAGTTTCAGAATCTTATCAGCACGAGCTCTTTTGTCATTTTTACCATGATTGATGTGTGCATCCTATGAACTTGGTCCCTAAATGTGTTTTGAACTAGACTATGTCTTCTTTACAGAGGTTCTTACCATATATTTTTGTGATCAATGTGGTGACTAGCACAAGCATGCAAACTAGGCTTCGTGATAATGCTGATTTTAGTTCCTGTTCTGCTGTAATTTTGATGCCATGTAAACATGTTGCTACAGAGAGATCCATGCATATTTTGAGATACTTCATTAAGGGTGTTTTGAAAACATGGTTATTCTCTATCCATCCATGGTCCTGGTTGCAATTATGGAGTAGTCTAGCATGTCATTTTCGTGCTATACTTTTGCTTCAAAATGTTTCCTGGCAGATTGTTTACATGTTATTCGATTTGGCCGAGGTTGTTGTAGTTGGTCCGGATATGCTATGATGTTGTTTCTTGCCATGTATAGCTTCTATGACATGTCTTCTTGATGAATGTATGCTTAGTTTATCATGAGGTGCTCTGTAGTGAGTGCATCGAGCTCACGAAGGTGCCTTCGTAATTATTTCAATGCCATGTTTTGTTTGCTGAAATCCATTAACGAAACTTGCTATGTTTACGTGGGTGCCATCATATTTTCTGATCCTTTTTGGCTTATGGTCAGTAAGGGACTTTTGATCTATGCTTTGAGTAGATTCATGCCATGCCTTTCTTTGCTATTATAAGTTCCTGTAGCATGTTGATAACCTGCTCTGAACATTGCTTCGTGATGTCGTTTATGCCATGTCCAACCTGATATTTTTATGCACTTTCTCCATGCTTGTTTGAACCTGTTATGATGTGATTTAGCCGTAGCTCAGTGTTCCTCTTTTGTAAAGCATCTCCTGTAGATGATCTCCATATGCTTTGTTTTCATGTTGGGGTGCTGTAGCATAGTTTATTGTTGCATGCTAAGTAGCATCGTGCGGTTAATCGCAGCTTTGTGCCATACTTGTCTTTCTTGCCATTTGCAAACCGTGCATCCGAATCCGGTGATCTTTATATCGATTTCAACTGAAATCATCTCATCTTTCCAGCGGCATACTTGGTTTGACAAGTTGACACCTTGTTCATCATTTTTCCTTCCGAAGCACGCATATGCATTGCATACCACATCCCGCATATGATGACATGTATTGCATCATGTTGCTTGTGTATTGCACCGTGATTTATTGTGGTTCCTTGGTTGTGTTCTTGCTTTGGGTAGAGCCGGGAGATGAGTACGTGCACGAGGAACCTGTTGAGTATGCTAAGAAGGATCCAGCCTTCGACAACTCTGAGAACCTTGCAGGCAAGATGACCATACCTTCGAAATCATTTCTATCTTTGCTTGCTAGTTTTCGCTCTATCGCTATGTTAGCTCTTACTTCCATTGTTTACCATGCCTACCTATTGCCATGACAAACCTCTAACCAACCTGTCCTAGCAACCATTGATTGGCTATGTCACCGCATTTGCTCAGCCCCTCTTATAGCGTTGTTAGTTGCAGGTGAAGATGAAGTTTGTTCCTGGTCGGAACATTGTTACTTTGGGATATCACAATATCTCCTGTTTAAATTAATGCACCTTATATATTTGGTAAAGGGTGGAAGGCTCGGCCTTATGCCTGGTGACTTGTTCCACTCTTGCCGCCCTAGTTCCATGATACCGATGTTATGTTCCTTGAGCTTGCGTTCCTTACACGGTTGGGTGATTTATGGGACCCCCTTAACAGTTCGCTTTGAATAAAACTCCTCCAGCAAGGCCCAACCTTGGTTTTACCATTTGCCACCTAAGCCCTTTTCCCTTGGGTTTTCACGAGCCCAAGGGTCATCTTTATTTTAACCCCCCCGGGCCAGTGCTCCTTCGAGTGTTGGTCCGAAATGAGCTGCCCGCGGGGTCACCTCGGGGAAACTTGAGGGCTGGTTTTACTCGTAGCTAGTCTCATCCGGTGTTGCCCTGAGAACGAGATATGTGCAGCTCCTATCGGGATTTGTCGGTGCATCGGGCGGCTTTGCTGGTCTTGTTTTACCATTGTCGAAATGTTTTGCGAACCAGGATTCCGAGACTGATCGGGTCTTCCCGGGAGAAGGTCTATTCCTTCATTGACCGTGAGAGCTTGTGATGGGCTGAGTTGGGACACCCCTGCAGGGTATATAATCTTCTGAAAGCCGTGCCCGCGGTTATGAGGCAGATGGGAATTTGTTAATGTACGGTTGTAGATAACTTGACACTTGGCCTCTTTAAAATGCATCAACCGTGTGTGTAGCCGTGATGGTCTCTTCTCGGTGGAGTCCGGGAAGTGAACACGGTTTGTGTTATGCTTGACGTAAGTAGTTTCAGGATCACTTCTTGATCGCTTCTAGCTTCTCGACCAATGCGTTGCTTCTCTTCTCGCTCTCACTTGCGTATGTTTAGCCACCATATATGCTTAGTGCTTGCTGCAGCTCCACCATATTACCCCTTACCTACCTTTGAGCTTAAATAGTCTTGATCTCGCGGGTGTGAGATTGCTGAGTCCTCGTGACTCACAGATTCTACCAAAACAGATGCATGTGCCGAGGATACTGGCGCAGATGGCGCGACTGAGCTGAAGTGGGAATTTGATGAGGCCCTTGGTCGTTACTATGTATCATTTCCAGATGATCACTAGAGGAGCCCAGTCGGGACGATCGGGGATCTAGCATTTGGGGTTGTCTTCTTTTCATTTGAACTTGACCGTAGCCGGTCTATGAGTGTATTTGGATGATGTATGATCTTAATTTATGTATTGTGTGAAGTGGCGATTGTAAGCCAACTCTCTTTATCCCATTCTTGTTCATTACATGGGATTGTGTGAAGATGACCCTTCTTGCGACAAAACTACTATGCGGTTATGCCTCTAAGTCGTGCTGCGACACGTGGGAGATATAGCCGCATCATGGGTGTTACAAGTTGGTAATCAGAGCCATCCCCGACTTAGGAGCCCCCTGCTTGATTGTTTGCTGGCGATGTTGAGTCTAGAACAAAAATGTTTTGAGTCTTAGGATTATATATATCGGAGAGTAGGATTATTTTTACTCCTCAGTCCCTTCGTCGCTCTGGTGAGGTCTCCTGACGTAGATGTTTTGACTATCCTCTTCTCAAATTTTTCACTAATTTTTTTTTAGGATCACGCGTGTATCTTGGAATCGTTCCGATGGTTTTGTGACGAGAACATTGTTCTTGGTGCCTCCTGACATTTAGGGGTTATGGCAGTGTCCCGGGGAGTTGAGCTCCGAGGTGTTGTCGTCACAATTTTATCGTTGCAGTTCTGGAATACCTGAGTTTTGCCGACATCGAAAATCTCTTTTATGCAGTTGTTGGTGAGATAACCCCGATAACCCAGTACTGGGGCGAGCTCGGGAGTATTGCCATAACAAGTATAACGGATGCTTTTCGAAGGTTGAGGTACACGATTTCCGAAGGTTTCTTGGTTATGTGTTGACGGATGGATACAGCTGGATGTAGGGATTGTTAGTTTGGGTGAGATATTGTGCTTCCCCTGTATCCCCAACACCAGATTGCATAACCAGAAAGTTTCGGGAGTTTATAGGTGGGTTTCAAGTAGCTCTAGCTTTTCTTCCGCAGATATTTGGTTTGTGATTGGGTAATCCTTACCACTTATTTGTTCCAGTTGTACCTTGTTTATTTCATTCATCAATCTCTATTCAAGTGGCTTCTCACCTTAATGGACGTGTGATTTTTAGTTTGGAATTCATTCATTCATCTTTGTTCGAATGTTTATTGTGAAGACTATATGTTGCAATTTCTATCCGTTGATTCAACTTGTCTATATGTCTATCAAGATGCTAACGGATGTCACCCTCTCAGGATGGCTCCGCCAACGCGTCAGAATCCGGATCGCAATGATGGGAGTCAGGCGAACCCTCCACCTCCACCTCCGCCTCCGGAGGCATGGCAAGCTTTGATGGCAGCCTCTAATGCCCATGCTCAGATGATGATCCAGCTCATGCAAGAGCGCAACCAAGGCCAAGGCAACCAAGGGAATCAAGGTCAAGGGCAGTTCAATCATCAGCCTCAGTTTCCAACCCTCAACCAATTCCTTGCAAGTCATCCGAAGTCTTTCAGCTACTGTGCCGAGGCCACAGACGCCGATGATTGGCTCGTGGATATCAACAAGCATTTTGATTGCAGCAATGTCAGGCCTGAGGATTATGCCAAGTTCGCTTCTTTTGAGCTCAAGGATCAGGCAGCTGATTGGTTCCAGTAATACAAGGATTCCAGAGGTGGTCGAGTGATTACTTGGACTGATTTCTGTCGGGACTTTAAAGCTCACCATATTCCTACCAGTGTTGTTGAGAGCAAGCGTGAGGAGTTCCGCAATATCAAGCAAGGCAACATGTCAGTGTATGAATACAACAAGCAGTTTCAGAAACTTGCTCGCTTTGCTAAGCAAGATGTTCCAGATGAGAAGAGTATGATCTATCAGTTCAGAGGTGGCCTTAGAGAGGATCTGCAGTTAGCTCTCGTTCTTATTGAGCCTACTTAGTTTGATCAATTCTACAATATGGCACTCAAGCCAGAAGGTGCTCAGCTCAAGTGTGAGGCTTCTAAGAAGAGAATCAGAGATGTAGTGCAATCTTCTTCTTCCTCACAAGTGGCAGCTAAGCAGCATAAGTTTTACTTCCTCCTCCTCCGTTTTGTCAGCCTTACCATCAGAAGAACTCAGGTGGCCGTGGATCTTCCCACCCACCCAACCCAAGCTATCAGAACAAGTCTCAGCCTCAAGCTCCAAGGTCAAGTGCTCCTTATCACCGTCCGCTCTCAGAAGTGACTTGCAACAAGTGCCAGCAGAAAGGCGACTACGCGAACAAGTGCTTAAATCAAAGGCGCCTTCCTCCTCCTCCTCCTGTGAGATCTTCAAGCAATGCAGTGGTCAAGCATAATTCCAAGTTTGCAAAGGTCAACATGTTGAATGCAGCTCAGGCAGAGGATTCTTCAGATGTGATCATCGGTAATCTTCTTGTTAACGATATTCCTGCAAAAGTCTTATTTGATACTGGTGCATCGCATTCTTTCATGTCATATCCTTTTGCATCGAAGCACAATTTTGACACAGAGGAATTACCTAGAGCTATGCAAGTTATTTCTCCAGCTAAGCGTCTGAGCTCTAGTATGATGGTTCCAAATGTCGGTATCAAGATGGGCGACTATAAATTTCTGTCTTCTCCAATTGTTCTTGGTGATTCTGATATTGATCTAATTCTTGGGATGGACTGGCTTTCTAAGCACAAGGCTCAGCTTGATTGTGCTGCCAGGCAAATTCAATTGACACACCCTTCTGAGGATGTTATCATCTATGCCGCTCGTGATGAAACCATTCAGTTGTTTTCTCTCAATGAGAAGGGCGAATTGGATGCTATTTCTCAAATTCCAGTCATTTGTGAGTACCAAGATGTCTTTCCAGAAGAGCTTCCGGGTATGCCTCCTCATCGGCCAGTCGAGTTCGTTATTGATCTTGAGCCTGGAACAGAAACCGTTTGCAAGCGTCCATACAAGCTTGGACCCAAGGAGCTGAAGGAATTGAAGAAGCAGCTCAATGAACAAGAGCGTCTGGGTTTGATCAGACCGAGTTCTTCCCCATGGGGTTGTGGAGTTCTTTTTGTCCAGAAGAAGGATGGCACGGACCGACTTTGCGTCGATTACCGTCCGTTGAACAAGAAGACAATCAAGAACAAGTATCCACTTCCCAACATCAATGAGCTTTTCGAGCAACTCAAAGGGGCTAAAGTTTTCTCCAAGCTTGACCTTCGTATGGGGTATCATCAGATTCACATTCGTGAACAAGATATCCCCAAGACAGCATTCAGAACAAGCTTTGGTTCTTATGAATATACTGTCATGTCTTTCGGCCTTGTCAATGCTCCTCCAACGTTCTCTCGCATGATGAATTTTATCTTCAACCCCTACACCAATGAATTTGTTCTGGTGTATCTCGATGATATCTTGGTCTTCTCCAAGAATAAGCAGGATCATGCCAAACATTTGCGATTGGTGCTCGACAAGCTCAGAGAGCATCAATTCTATGCGAAGTTTTCCAAATGTGAGTTCTGGCTTGATGAAGTTCTTTATCTTGGTCACATCATCTCCGCCAAGGGAATTGCTGTTAATCCGGTGAAGGTTTCTGCAGTTCTGAATTGGGAACCTCCTCAGAATGTCAAGCAGCTCCGCACTTTTCTCGGTCTTGCAAGCTATTGCCGAAGATTCGTTGAGAACTTCTCTAAGATTGCAAAGCCTCTTTCCAACCTCCTCCAGAAGCATGTCAAGCATGTCTGGACGCCTGAGTGTGACGTCGCTTTCAACACCCTCAAAGAGAAGCTAGTCACAGCTCTGGTCTTGACTCCTCCTGATGAATCCAAACCATTCGAAGTTTTCTGTGATGCTTCCCTTCAAGGTCTCAGTGCTGTGTTGATGCAAGAGAAGAAAGTTGTGGCCTATACCTCTCGTCAGTTGAAGCCCAACGAAAAGAACTACCCCACTCATGATCTTGAGTTGGCGGCAGTTGTCCATGCATTGATAACATGGAGACATCTCTTATTGGGAAGGCAAGTGGACATTTTCACCGATCACAAGAGCCTCAAGTATATCTTCACTCAACCCAACCTTAACCTCAGGCAAACTCGATGGGTCGAAATAATTCAGGAGTACAATCCGAGTATCGAATATACTCCTGGCAAGGCGAATGTGATTGCAGATGCTCTGAGCAGAAAGGCTTATTGCAACAGTCTAATTCTCAAGCCGTTTCAACCGGATCTTTGTGAGGCTTTTCGCAAGCTGAATCTTCAAGTTGTTCCTCAAGGCTTTCTTGCCAACCTCATAGTCTCTCCTACTTTGGAAGATCAAACTCGTGAGGCACAACTCCTGGATACCATGGTGAAGAAGGTGAAACGTGGTATTGAAAAGGGCATTCCCATGTACAAGTGCTATCGCTTGGATGACAAAGATACTCTTTTCTTCGAGGATCGAATTGTGGTTCCAAAAGGTGATCTGAGAAAGGTCATTATGAATGAGGCACACAATTCCCTCCTATCCATTCATCCTGGAAGTACAAAGATGTACCATGACCTCAAGCAGTCATATTGGTGGACTCGAATGAAGCGAGAGATTGCTCAATTCGTGAATGAATGTGATGTCTGCAGAAGAGTGAAAGCATAACACCAACGACCAGCTGGTCTCCTCCAACCTCTTGCTATTCCGGAATGGAAGTTTGACCATATCGAGATGGACTTCGTGACTGGTTTTCCTAAGTCCAAGCGTGGAAATGATGCTATCTTTGTTGTCATTGACAAGCTTACCAAAGTGGCTCATTTTCTTCCTATCAAAGAATCTATCACAGCAGCTCAGCTGGCAGAGCTATACACCTCCAGAATTGTCTCCTTGCACGGCATTCCACAATTGATATCTTCAGATCGTGGAAGCATCTTCACTTCTAAGTTCTGGGACTCCTTTCAGAGGGCCATGGGCACCAACATTCATTTCAGCACAACTTTCCATCCTCAAACAAGTGGCAAGTCGAGCGAGTCAATCAAATTCTTGAAGATATGCTCAGGGCTTGTGTCATCTCTTTCGGTATGAAGTGGGAAGATTGTCTTCCATATGCCGAGTTCTCCTACAACAACAGCTTCCAAGCGAGTTCGGGCAAGGCCCCATTCGAAATCCTCTATGGCAGAAAGTGCCATACTCCTCTCAATTGGTCTGAGACAGGTGAACGCCAACTTCTTGGCAACGACTTGATCACAGAAGCCGAAGAAATGTGCAAAGTCAATCGTGAGAACCTCAAAGCCGCGCAATCGCGACAGAAGAGTTACTATGATAGCAAGCACCGTGACTTGGCTTTTGAAATCGGAGACCATGTCTACCTCCGCGTCTCTCCAATGAAAGGCACTCGTCGCTTCGGTATCAAAGGGAAGCTTGCCCCTAGATACGTGGGTCCTTTCAAGATCATTGGCAAAAGAGGCGACCTCGCCTATCAACTTGAGCTTCCATCCAACTTTGCAAACGTGCACAATGTGTTTCACGTGTCACAGCTTCGCAAGTGCTTCAAGACTCCTGAGCGCACTATCAGCTTCGAAAAAATCGACCTCCAAGAAGATCTCTCTTATCATGAGCATCCCGTTGCTATTCTTGAAGAAACCGAGCGCAAGACTCGCAACAAGTCAATCAAATTCCTGAAAGTGAAGTGGTCACACCATTCCGACCGAGAAGCCACCTGGGAGCGCGAGGATCACCTCCATTCTGAATATCTGGAGTTCTTTCAGTCCTAGATCTTGGGACGAGATCCTCTTGTAGTGGTGGAGTGTTGTAACACCCCGGATGTAACTTTCCATATTTGTATCTCCAACTCTTGCCATTTCGGCTATGCGATATGATATATTCCCTCCGTGGTTGGGTTTTGTCTTTTGTTTTTAATTTTATTCATGTCATGCATATCATATCATGTCATCATGTGCATTTCATTTTGCATACGTGTTCGTATCATGCATCCGAGCATTTTCCCCGTTGTCTGTTTTGCAATCCGACACTCCCACATGCACCGGCGCACCCCTCTTGTCTCCTTTTCGTGTGCGGGTGTTGAACATTCTCGGAATGGACCGAGCCTTGCCAAGTGGCCCTGGTATAGCACTGGTAGACCACCTGTCAAGTTTCGGGTCATTTGGAGCTCGTTTGATACTCCAACGGTTAACCGCACTCCCGCAAAGGCCTCTTTTATGTTGCAGCCCAACACCCCTCCAAAACAGCCCAATAACCCATCTAACTCCCCTCCATGCTCTCGGTCGTTCGATCACGATCGTGTGGGCAATAACCGCACCTCATTTGGACTCTCCAAGCTCCCTCTATGCTTATATATACACCCCCATTCCAAATTCGCGGATCCTCTCCCCCCTAACCCTAAAAATCCCAGATCCACCGCCGCCGGACATGTCCGGAGCGGGCCGGACAATGTCCGCCGCCACCCCGCGCCTCTCAGCGCGCGCCACATGGCGCCGCACTGCCTCCCACCGCTCCGGCCCGGGGAGCCCGGCCCCGG
>NC_041383.1:583104626-583117494 GCF_002162155.2 Triticum dicoccoides | reverse complement strand
CTGCGCCCCACTCCCGCGACCCGGCTGGTCGCCGCCCGCCGCCGCGGCCGCCCGCGTGCCCCGCCGCTGATCCGCCGTCGCCGACCGCGACCGCCGCCCCGGCGCCGCCGTGCCCCGCCGCCCGCGCCCTCCGGCGTCCCCCGCCGCCTGCGCTCCCTCGCCGACCCGCGGCTTCCCCGAGGACTCCGGCAGCCGCCGCCCTTCGTCGACCGATCCGGTGCCCCAGCCTCCTCCCTCACCTCCGGCGTACAGGAACTCCGGCGAGCCTCGACTTCCGTGCGCCTCAGATCCAGATTCGTCTAGGTTAACTTTCCCCGACCCCCGAAATCGTCTGTCTTTTTTCTGCAGGTTATTTGTTGCATCTTCATCGCATCACATCTTCGCATCCGTAGCTCCGTTTTGGGTGTGTAATATGTCAAATTGTTCATCTCGAAGAGAACATCATTTCATTCCATTGCATCATTTGCATTTGAGGTCATCTTGATGCCCGAAATGCTGTTGGAAGAGGGCTTCATAATGTTAGTTTCAGAATCTTATCAGCACGAGCTCTTTTGTCATTTTTGCCATGATTGATGTGTGCATCCTATGAACTTGGTCCCTAAATGTGTTTTGAACTAGGCTATGTCTTCTTTACATAGGTTCTTACCATGTAATGTGGTGACTAGCACAAGCATGCAAACTAGGCTTCGTGATAATGCTGATTTTAGTTTCTGTTCTGCTGTAATTTTGATGCTATGTAAACATGTTGCTACAGAGTGATCCATGCATATTTTGAGATACTTCAGTAAGGGTGTTTTGAAAACATGGTTATGCTCTATCCATCCATGGTCCTGGTTGCAATTATGGAGTAGTCTAGCATGTAATTTTCGTGATCTACTTTTGCTTCAAAATGTTTCCTGGCAGATTGTTTACATGTTATTCAATTTGGCCGAGGTTGTTGTAGTTGGTATGGATATGCTATGATGTTGTTTCTTGCCATGTATAGCTTCTATGACATGTCTTATTGATGTATGTATGCTTAGTTTATCATGAGGTGCTCTGTAGTGAGTGCATCGAGCTCACGAAGGTGCCTTCGTAATTATTTCAATGCCATGTTTTGTTTGCTGAAATCTGTTAACGAAACTTGCTATGTTTACGTGGGTGCCATCATATTTTCTGATCCTTTTTGGCTTATGGTCAGTAAGGGACTTTTGATCTATGCTTTGAGTATATTCATGCCATGCCTTTCTTTGCTATTATAAGTTCCTGTAGCATGCTGATAACCTGCTCTGAACATTGCTTCGTGATGTTCTTTATGCCATGTCCAACCTGATATTTTTATGCACTTTCTCCATGCTTGTTTGAACCTGTTATGATGTGATTTAGCCGTAGCTCAGTGTTCCTCTTTTGTAAAGCATCTCCTGTAGATGATCTCCATATGCTTTGTTTTCATGTTGGGATGCTGTAGCATAGTTTATTGTTGCATGCCAAGTAGCATCGTGCTGTTAATCGCAGCTTTGTGCCATACTTGTCTTGCTTGCCATTTGCAAACCATGCATCCGAATCCGGTGATCTTTATATCGATTTCAACCGAAATCATCTCATCTTTCCAGCGGCATACTTGGTTTGCCAAGTTGACGCCTTGTTCATCATTTTTCCTTCCGAAGCACGCATATGCATTGCATACCACATCCCGCATATCATGACATGTATTGCATCATGTTGCTTGTGCATTGCACCGTGATTTATTGTGGTTCCTTGCTTGTGTTCTTGCTTTGGGTAGAGCCGGGAGATGAGTACGTGCACGAGGAACCTGTTGAGTACTCTAATGAGGATCCAACCTTCGACAACTCTGAAAACCTTGCAGGTAAGATGACCATTCCTTCGAAATCATTTCTATCTTTGCTTGCTAGTTTTCGCTCTATCGCTATGTCAGCTCTTCCTGCCATTGTTTACCATGCCTACCTATTGCCATGACAAACCTCTAACCAACCTGTCCTAGCAACCATTGATTGGCTATGTCACCGCATTTGCTCAGCCCCTCTTATAGCATTGTTAGTTGCAGGTGAAGATGAAGTTTGTTCCTGGTCGGAACATTGTTACTTTGGGATATCACAATATCTCCTGTTTAAATTAATGCACCTTATATATTTGGTAAAGGGTGGAAGGCTCGGCCTTATGCCTGGTGACTTGTTCCACTCTTGCCGCCCTAGTTCCATGATACCGATGTTATGTTCCTTGAGTTTGCGTTCCTTACACGGTTGGGTGATTTATGGGACCCCCTTAACAGTTCGCTTTGAATAAAACTCCTCCAGCAAGGCCCAACCTTGGTTTTACCATTTGCCACCTAAGCCCTTTTCCCTTGGGTTTTCGCGAGCCCAAGGGTCATCTTTATTTTAACCCCCCCGAGCCAGTGCTCCTTCGAGTGTTGGTCCGAAATGAGCTGCCCGCGGGGCCACCTCGGGGAAACTTGAGGGTTGGTTTTACTCGTAGCTAGTCTCATCCGGTGTTGACCTGAGAACGAGATATGTGCAGCTCCTATCGGGATTTGTCGGTGCATCGGGCGGCTTTGCTGGTCTTGTTTTACCATTGTGGAAATGTTTTGCGAACCGGGATTCCGAGACTGATCGGGTCTTCCCGGGAGAAGGTCTATTCCTTCGTTGACCGTGAGAGCTTGTGATGGGCTGAGTTGGGACACCCCTGCAGGGTATATAATCTTTTGAAAGCCGTGCCCGCGGTTATGAGGCAGATGGGAATTTGTTAATGTCTGGTTGTAGATAACTTGACACTTGACCTGTTTAAAATGCATCAACCGTGTGTGTAGCCGTGATGGTCTCTTCTCGGCGGAGTCCGGGAAGTGAACACGGTTTGTGTTATGCTTGACGTAAGTAGTTTCAGGATCACTTCTTGATCGCTTCTAGCTTCTCGACCGATGCATTGCTTCTCTTCTCGCTCTCACTTGCGTATGTTTAGCCACCATATATGCTTAGTGCTTGCTGCAGCTCCACATATTACCCCTTACCTACCTATGAGCTTAAATAGTCTTGATCTCGCGGGTGTGAGATTGCTGAGTCCTCGTGACTCACAGATTCTACCAAAACAGATGCAGGTGCCGAGGATACTGGCGCAGATGGCGCGACTGAGCTGAAGTGGGAATTTGATGAGGCCCTTGGTCGTTACTATGTATCGTTTCCAGATGATCAGTAGAGGAGCCCAGTCGGGACGATCGGGGATCTAGCATTTGGGGTTGTCTTCTTTTCATTTGAACTTGACCGTAGCCGGTCTATGAGTGTATTTGGATGATGTATGATCTTAATTTATGTATTGTGTGAAGTGGTGATTGTAAGCCAACTCTCTTTATCCCATTCTTGTTCATTACATGGGATTGTGTGAAGATGACCCTTCTTGCGACAAAACTACTATGCGGTTATGCCTCTAAGTCGTGCTGCGACACGTGGGAGATATAGCCGCATCGTGGGTGTTACATGAATACTTTGATTAGTATGCTTGAAGTATCACCATTTTCATGTTAATATGAACTTTTATTTTGTATCATTTGGATCTGAATATTCATGCCTCAATAAAGAAAATTATATTGAGAATTATGCTAGGTAGCATTCCACATCAAAAATTTATTTTTTATCATTTACCTACTCGAGGACGAGCAGGAATTAAGCTTGGGGATGCTTGATACGTCTCCAACATATCTATAATTTTTGATTGTTCCATGCTATTATATTACCCCTTTTGGATGTTTATGGGCTTTATTTTACACATTTATACTCCCTCCGTTCCAAAATATAGCGCGCCCACGCTTTTCGAGGTTCAACTTTGACCATAAATTTAACCAACGAGACCGACTGCGGCGGGATAAAAAATTATATAATTAAAAACTTTTTTTGAATACGAATTCATTGGTATAATTTTTTCGCCCGCCGCAGTCGGTCTTGTTGATTAAATTAATGGTCAAAGTTGAAGCACGGAAACCGAGGACGCGCTATATTTTGGAACGGAGGGAGTATCATTTTTGGGACTAACCTACTAACTGGAGGCCCAGCCCGTATTGCTGTTTTTTTTCGATTTCAGTATTTCGAAGAAAAGGAATATCAAATGGAGTCCAAACGGAATGAAACCTTCGGGAGCGTGATTTTTCGAACGAACGTGATCTAGAGGACTTGGAGTGCAAGACAAGAAGCAGCCAAAGCTTCCACGAGATAGGAGGGCGCCCCCCTATGGGGCGCGCCCCCTGTCTCGTGGGCCCCTTGGGCATCCACCGACGTACTTCTTCCTCCTATATAATCCTACGTACCCCGAAAACATCCAGGGAGGAGACGAACCACAATTTCCATCGTCGTAACCTTCTGTATCCGTGAGATCCCATCTTGGAGCCTTCGCCGGCGTTTTGTCGGAGGGGGAATCGACCACGGAGGGCTTCTACATCAAAACCATAGCCCTTCCGATGAGTTGTGAGTAGTTTACCACATACCTACGGGTCCATAGTTATTAGCTAGATGGATTCTTCTCTCTTTTTGGATCTCAATACAATATTCTCCCCCTCTCTTGTGGAGATCTATCCAATGTAAACTCTTTTTGGTGTGTTTATCGAGATCCAATGAATTGTGGGTTCATGATCAAGTTTATCTATGAATAATATGTGAATCTTCTCTGAATTCTTTTATGTATGATTGAGTTATCTTTGCAACTCTCTTCGAATTATCAGTTTGGTTTGGCCTACTAGATTGATCTTTCTTGCCATGGGAGAAGTGCCTAGCTTTGGGTTCAATCTTGCGGTGTCCTTACCCAGTGACAGAAAGGGTTGCAAGGCACGTATTGTGTTGTTGCCATCAAGGATAAAAAGATGGGGTTTATATCATATTGCTTGAGTTTATCCCTCTACATCATGTCATCTTGCTTATTGCGTTATTCTGTTCTTATGAACTTAATACTCTAGATGCAGGCAGGAGTTGGTCGATGTGTGGAGTAATAGTAGTAGATGCAGGCAGGAGTCGGTCTACTTGTCGTGGACGTGATGCCTATATACATGATCATGCCTAGATAATCTCATAATTATTCGCTTTTCTATCAATTGGTCGACAGTAATTTGTTCAGCCACCGTAATACTTATGCTATCTTGAGAGAAGCCACTAGTGAAACCTATGGCCCCCGGGTCTATCTCTTATCATATTTGCTTCCAACGTACTCTTATTTGCATCTTTAATTTTTGCATCTATATTATAAAATACCAAAAATATACTTATCTTATGATACTATCTCTATTAGATCTCAATTTCGCAAGTGGCCGTGAAGGGATTGACAACCCCTTTATTGCGTTGGTTGCGAGTTCTTTGTTTGTTTGTGTAGGTGCGTGGGACTTTTGAGGAGCCTCCTACTGGATTGATACCTTGGTTCTCAAAAACTGAGGGAAATACTTACGCTACTATTGCTGCATCACCCTTTTCTCTTCAAGGAAAACCAAGTCAAGCTCAAGACGTAGCACCCCGTCCCAGTCAACTTAGTAGGCCCACAAGTCAGCCTCCCACCATGGTGGGTCCCAGCTAGCAGGGGGAGTATTCATTTTTTTGTGCGTAATAAGGAGGCACTTCCGGTGGGTCCGAGCTGACAGCGGGGGGAATGTTTTTTTCGCGAAATATGGTTGCCCGTCCGGTGGGTCCCATCAGTCAGGGGGGAAACATTTTTTTCGCGAAATAAGGTGACCCGTCCGGTGGGTCCCTGCTGTCAGGTGGAGGAATAATTATTTTGCGCATAATAAGGAGGCACTTCCTTGCGGCCGCCTGGACCCAGCTGTCAGCCTATCCATGTCCAGTACTCTTCCGATGGAAGTTGGTCATTGACCACGTTGACCACGCCGTCCCGAGAGCACCAGGGCGGTGGACGACGGCGAGGCCTAGGAAGGGGACGATGCGGAGCCGGGGAAGACGCAGTAGTGGAAGCCCGCGCGGAGAGGAGTACGAGGGTTCACTAGTTCGGCTGCGGTGTGAGGCTGTCGTCGCCACAGAATAACAGGGGGTGTGGGTGAGTACAGGGATGGCCTGGCCAGCGGTGGGAGTACTACGGGGCGGTGAGGCCTCCGCGGCATCACAGCCGGCCACGGGAGGCAGGAGCACGCGGCACGACCGGCGCTGCTTTGGGCGGTTGGAGCAAGAAGACCAGAGGTTGAAGAAGCACTACGGCCGTTGGATGGACATCGGACGATCACTACAACTAGAATCATTTATATTGACTAAGTTGACAAAGCCCTTGGTACGCGTCAACTTAGTAGGCCCACAGCTCAGATTTGGTAGACAACATATAGCCCATTTGCGATTTGTAAGAATGTACAACCCATTTTTTAATTCTAATGGAATTTACTACAGTCCATTTACAGTTTGTTAGAAGTACATCCCAACTTCTAGCTAGGACAATGATTAATAGTTTCAAACTACCGCTCAAAATAGAATTTTTAAAAAATTCCCACATTTTGATGGGATCCGAAATATTTTTATACGAAATTTCTAGTCAGGTTAAATATAATTTCAAAATAAAGTTGTATTACGTTAAAATCCAATGAAATATTGCGCGAGCAACAATAATGAAATTAAAATTTTCAAATTCCAAAAATAATATATTTTTTAAACTAATTACGCGTTTGGTGCATAGTTACTGCCCAGTTATTATAATTACATCCCATTTATTATTTCTTAAAGTTCATTTTCTTGTTAAGCCTAATGCATACCTCCTAGGAAACTTTGCAGCCCAGCGGGGCGGAGAATAACAAGTTGACTCGGATATTGTGTACAACGGTCGACCCAGTTGCATTGCTGATGTTGAAAAAAAGGTCTGTGTAGTACAATACAACCTAACATGGCTACTCAGCCCACATTCAGCGACGCCGGAAAGGCCTAAACAAGGATTCTGTACAACTTTTTGAAGTCACTGAGCTCAATTAATAACTTAAGAAAAAAGTTAGATTACAGTGGAACCTAATTAAAAGCTGTCATGAGCAAATAAATAATTCAACGGGTCCCACTTGTGCGTGTGCGCGTGTGCATGTGTGTGTGTGAGAGAGAGAGATAGAGAGAGAGAGACCCATCGGTCGATGCTCATAAAGACATCTTTCAGCCATATGCATTGCTGATGCTCAGTAAAAACTTATATAGTTGACACAATCATATAGAACATCATAGCACACTGAACTTGTATACAAAAATTTCACGCAGGCGGCACAATCAAGATGGAAGTAGTGGATCACTATGGGTAGGGCTATGTTGAAACCAACAAAGTCGTACACAACGGTTTATCGTCTTTATCAATGACGGGGAAATATCTTGAATGTTGTGCAAAGAAAACAGACAGACAACACAATAAGTTCTGCTAGCTCATTAAGTTGACGTACAACCCTTTCTAAAAAAAGTTCAGGTACAAAATTAGAACAGGTCACAATCAAATGTACTTGCATATCAGTGCTTCACACCCATAGCTTGGATTTCACTAGTATCTGACAAGATTCAGTTGTTACCTCAAATTGGAGCACATCCAGGCAGCCAACCCTGCCACTTCTACCAAAGAAGCAGTGGCCTCCGCCGCACGATGGAGTAGGCCCTGTGCCATCCATCGTTCCGAGCAACACGGGGAAAGTCTGACATTGACTCCTGTAAATGGACATTGCCGACGGACCCTGGCACCAGCGGTGGCGGCAGGACTTCGATTGATGGATTGACCACTTCTTCGACATGCACGAACACTCGATACAGGTACATCCCTAACGTGGTCCGCGGCGGCCTTGGTGGCGACGAATAGTACAACCCCGGTTCCTGCATCGGTATCTCAACACCAATCACCTTCGGTATGGTGGATGGCTTCTTCATCCATGCCATAACCGTCAGAGCCTAGCTGTCTGGAGGAACAAACATACTTACGAGCTCACCTCCAAGGTCGTTGATAAGCTCGTTCATGGACTCGCTGTTCCAAGCACGTCGAGGCATGCCGTGGAAGGTAAGCTTTGTTCAAAACTCAAGCTCAGAGGGCACCAAGCCCCATCCTGGGTGCGACCGATCAAAGCTCACCAGCGTGCCATCGGAGAACAAACGCCGGAAAGATTTGAACACACGACTGCAGTCGAAAGTTGTCCGGAACCTGACGAAGAAATCAGCCGGTGGCGGACAGACTTCGACAAGCAAGTCACTTATTTGGATGCCGTGTGCAATGCCAAGAGCTTTGACAAGGTCGTCCGGCGAGACGGGAGGCCGATCGCCGTTGATGGTTACCATCAGCACTTTGCCGACAAACTGGTCGTCAAGCGCTACCATGCCACTGTTGAGCGACAACACGCAGCGACCGAAGGCAGGACAGACCTCAGGATCTCTGGCTCGGAGATCCGTGTTGACTGGTGACATGATAGTGCGCTTGAGTACAGGGAGTACAGGAGGGGGATTTGGGGGAACTGGAGTAGGAATCGAGATTCCAGAGGTGGGGGAGGGGCGGGAGACTGGGGATGAAAAGGTAGCATGAATTTTGAGCACGCGCCAATATGCTCTCGGCGCGCAAGCGCATGAAAACACCGGTGGCGCCCACATGTCGGCCTAAGAGTCCTTATTCTTTCTTTTTTGGGGAGCCCGACCTTTTTTTCAGGATCTTTTGAGAGCCCGGCCTGAGAGTCATAATTGACCTATTTGGCATTGCGTTGCTACTCGGCCCATATTCAACGACACCTCACTGGCCCAAACAAGTGTACATCATCAAAAAGACACTGAGCTCAAATTATATAACTTGAAAAAGGAGATATACTCTGAACACTGGAGAATGGTGATGCCCTCATTTAGCCCACCAGTAGTTCGAGACAATAAACAGTTCAAAACAACGATATATACAACAATCAAACACTGACTAGTGACTACTACTAACATAAACAACAAGACATGATAGTTCATAAGAAGTCTTGCTACACCACCAGAACACACCCATCTGCAGCGCTCAGACTCTCGTGATCCAGACGAGAATGACATTCTAAACAGAAGCAACTATTACATAGTAAGAGTGACATAGACGAGGATGACCAAATGACAAGGAATATGCATAACAAAAGAAAGAACTACCCATCCAGAACCAGCAGCAAAGACAAAAAAGTCATTCGAAGAGATGATCCAACACCATCATAATTTGTAGCCCCGCTTGAGCGACCAGTGATCCGGAGACACCAGTACTCCACCCTTTCGATGCAATAGCCCAATTACCTATCAACCCGAAGGCTTGAACCACATCACTGCCTGTCGTAATTGAGACATCCAAGGATCAAAGTTAATCCGGATGCCTTTGTCATTCTCACCTTCTTTTGGCTGCAGGCTGTACAGTTTACAATCAGGGGAGTTTGCTCCAAAACTCCTAGGGCTCACCATGTAGACACAATTTTCCATAGCAAATAGAGCCTCTCTGCCATCAAGGTCCTTGCCAACGGTGATTTCCTGGTTAATCGGATAATTGAGTTCGAGAAACAGAGAGTGTGAACCAAGTCTGTTTACCCGCCTCCAACTAAAAAATCCTAAAGGCCCCAACAAGCTGGTATCTTGCTCATAGACGTAACATCCACTGTCCGGATACTCACGTATTACACTGTGCTTGTATACAGTGGGTTTTTGCAATATAACTTTTCTGGCTCATGTGTCCGAATGATCATCAGTCTTTTGCCGTCGTCTGATCGAATGAGGAACCAGTTGTGCTTCCCTGTTTTTGGCAAAGGTGGTGTGATTACAAAGGGCAGTAACTGTAGGGACACTGCATCATATCAAAAAGGACAAGCATTGTTAATGTAAGATCAACATTGTTCAGAGTATGAGTAGGATAATGCAAGAAACAACATTGATATGTCCTTGTTGGAACTGGGAGGAAAATACAGGGAAATGTATACTGGGTTCGAAAATATAGAAGTGCCATGCATGGTTATACTCATGTTATCTCGCAATCGATTCTTCACAGGAAACTACCATGTCGTGCATGTTATGTAATCATGTTCTTTCCTCACAAACAAATTCTTCAAGGTAACTAACATACCATGCATTGTTATATACTCATGTTCTGTGGGCGTGAGGATATTATTCTAGCCATTGATTGCTGAAGGGCGAATATAGGTATGTACACATGTAAGCATTGCAGGATTTCACTACTTCCAAATATAGAGTTATCCATATGCACATTTACTTCCCTAATGTATGATTAGATGAAACCAATAGTGTGGTGCATGTTTCTACATCATGAAAATGAGGAAACTAACATGGCCATTGATACACAGTCATATTTAGTAGTAGTATATAGATTACTGTAAAATAAGGATAATATCCATATATTCCTAACTGTTTGATTATTCAGGGTACAAATTGGATGTAATTACATGGTCACAATCGCATGAATTAACTCATTCCAAATATAGCTGATACATTGCCATAGTTCTACTCAAATTCTGCTCAAACAGGGATATGCCAATCATCACAAAAATTTCAAACAGTGTCATGGCGTCATCATTAACATGAGACGGAAACAACTTACACGCGCCGTCCCAGCAATACGTGGTGCCATCTACTTTGTTAATCGCGTAGATGATGCCATTGTGTTCAATAGCATCACAGAAGTGTGTATCAGCTTTGACGATGATCCACTGCAAGCTGAGTTGTCTCCAGCTAAAGAAGGCACCGGCATAAAGATAGGAGAGTCCGCGGTCGAACAAGGCAATTAGCTTGAAGTCTGCATAATTTGCATGTCATGTGGGCACTTGGCAGATTACAATCTTCTGCAAAACAAGGTCCGTCCAACTGACGTGGTAACCTAGATGACTTGGACCGCGATGGTAATACTCTATATAATCCAAAGGAGGAAGGATAATCTCATGAGAGGTCTGGAGTTCACGAGCACCAACTTTTTACCGTCTTCTTTGAAGGCAGCCATCCAGTGGGAGTTCATGCCGACCCAGTACATACCTGCCAAGAAGTTTTGGGCGATGGTGATCGGATCGATGTTGAGGGAAATGATGTACGGTGACCCACTACAAACCTGCAAAGAAGTTTCAGCTAATGGAGATCGGATTGAAGTCGAGGGCCATCATGTACGCCTCCGTATCATGGTGAGCCAATCTCGCAAGACCAGATAGCAGCAAGCAGGGTGTCTTGAAAAGCTTAGGCCTCGCTTCGACGATGGCCGTGTGCATGTCCCTCGAGCATGAAGCCAGCCGCAGGGCGCTCAACATATCCATACACGAACAATAGAGGCCGAGGATGTCACTGGGGAGATTGCTCCAATCGCAGCTCATATGGATGCTGCGCGGTTCGCGTTCGGCCATGGTGGAGTTTGGAAGGTGGGGTTTTTTGGGGGCTTGATTTATGGGGGAGAAGGCTGTCGGTGCTGGAGCGGCTAGCGAGGGAATAGTGGTACCGGGGGAGGCAAGTGAGGCGACGGTACACGGGGGCATAGTGAGATGGAGACGGAGACGGAGAAGGAGATGGAGATGGAGTGGTGCCATGGGAGCGGAGAGGGAGACGAGGCGAGGCGCCAATGTGCTGTACAACAGCGATGACAGACTGCACAGTGCACAGGGTGAGGCTGACTTTGGTAACCCGAACACGCCGCCTGGACAAGTGTCAGGCGGAAGGTGTTGTCAATTCACTGTGAGGACCGGATGAATAGTATTTTGACCATCAAGTGTACAATAGTTGTACTACTACTACGACTAGTAGGAACATGAGTACTCCAGTATTATATAGCGGAAATAGGTCTCCCGTGCTAGCATGCCTGTTCACTTCATCGTTCAGGTATCATCCATATTGCGAGTAGAACCAAATTCTCGTGCATGCCCAATCAACGCCCTGCCGCGATGCATGCAGTGGTCGTTCTGGTGCATCAAGGACGGCATGCAGATCGTTCCACACTTGAGAAGAGGAAAAATGGAAAGGTAGAACGCGGTAGCAGAGGAAGAGAACGCTGGCTAACAAGGCTGGGAGGGGATCGAGCAGGAAGTTAATGCTCCACGCCTAAAGGTTTTGGGAAAACCTGATTTTCATAAGGTGACTTATACTCACCTAAACGGAGGGAGTATTCCTTAACCAGAGAATGTTGTGTCTCCCACTCACGCGCTAAAAAAAAAGCTACGACACATTTTTTATTTGTTTGCATAGGTCCCACCTATCAGAAAGGATGGGCACATACACGAACATGTACGACTCATCACTCTACCCGCATAGCCTTTTCATTTAGTCTACCTAGCCGTCTAATCAACTGCCTGCACGCCACTTCTCCCATTTACTTCTCCATCAGGAACCGATTCTCCTCGGCTTCTTCACCTCCCCTTCGTCTTCATTTGCATCCAAACTCCACTGCGTTCACATTGTTTAAACCACTTTAAATAATCATCTACTACTTCATTTAGACTAGCCATCTAATCCTAATTCTCCAAACCATAGCCCTCCGTTCCAGCGGTTCCAAATGGCGAAAGAGATCGAGATGCAGGTTTTTAGCGTCCAACATGTCTTCGTCGAAGGCTCGATGCGCATAGTTTCCACCGTCACCGTCCACCCAAGGGTTGTTTGGCAGTGGATCAACAGTGTATCCCACTCCCTCTAAAAGGTAGAGACGAGGGTCATCGGTCTCGACGTAGAGTACACGGAGCGTTCCCCTAGGAAGATCCAGCGCACCGCCGTCCTTCGGCTGTGCCTCGAAGATGATGTTTTGGTGTACCACATCATACACTCGCCCTCCATACGAGGTGAGCTTCACGATTTCTTGTCTCGGGAGGACGTATACTTCTGTGGGGCAGCCATCAAAGAGGACAAACAGAAGCTGGAGCCATACAACCTTGATTTGAAAAGCATCGCTGACCTACAAACCAGAAGAAGAAGAAGAAGAAGAAGAA
>NC_041383.1:583080316-583097922 GCF_002162155.2 Triticum dicoccoides | reverse complement strand
GAAGAAGAAGAAGAAGAAGAAGAAGAAGAAGAAGAAGAAGAAGAAGAAGAAGAAGAAGAAGAAGAAGAAGAAGAAGAAGAAGAAGAAGAAGAAGAAGAAGAAGAAGAAGAAGAAGAAGAAGAAGAAGAAGAAGAAGAAGAAGAAGAAGAAGAAGAAGAAGAAGAAGAAGAAGAAGAAGAAGAAGAAGAAGAAGAAGAAGAAGAAGAAGAAGAAGAAGAAGAAGAAGAAGAAGAAGAAGAAGAAGAAGAAGAAGAAGAAGAGGCTGCACCAGCAGGAGGGCATTATGGATGGATGAACTATTTCCTCTCTTATAAAAAAATTATTCCCTCTCGGTGTATATTGATATAGATGGACTATTTTGATGGTGTGCATGTCTTTGGAACAGAGTAGTAGCATGGGTCCGCTTGACTATAAGGAACTATTTATCCGCATATATAGCTTTCTCTGCTACTCCTTCCAGTGATCGGTATGCAGTGCATGTGTCCATAGACATGACAGCTTGTCCATGGAAGTTCAACTACGGCGACCATCACGTTTCATCTCGCGATTCCCACGATGCCTATCCAACCCACGGAACCACGTCCCCCGACGTGCGCCTCACCCCTCTCGGTCGCACCACCCCTCTGCCTTTGTGTGCATGACATGTGGGCCACCTAGAATGCAGCGAGCATCAAGTTTCTACCACAACCACATGTGATTCCCACGATGCTGCTCGAACCCATGACACCACACGTTCCCCGACCTGCGGCTCACCCCTCTTGGCCCCACTTCCCCTTTGCCTTCGGGAGCATTAAATGTGGACCTTTCACCTATCGGGTCCACATGTCATTGACTCAAAGGTAGGTGTAGTAAGGTGCTGAAGCTCAGTCCCGACGGCTCTGAGAGGGAAATGTAACTCCTGCGCCAGGGCTTGTGGTGCTACCGCTGCACGAACTCGTGCCAAACTCGAGATTTGTTTCTTTACTATACATGCACGCAACGATTTAATGGACATTGTAATCTCAACATGTGACGGGGAGCTCTAAATTTGAATTTGAAACTTATAAAACGAAAAGATTCAAAACAAATAAACTGGGAGAGAGGGAGTATATCGTAGGATGTGTCCCATACAAAATAAGTCCCCTGGTTTGTCACTGCGAAGATGCGGTTAGAAAGGAGCACAACGTCTTCGTACTCGTACGGCAACAAATCGGCCGCAGACAGCACGGTCCGCCTTTGACCGCCATGTCCAAGGTTCGTGCTATCTTATTCAATCTCACCGTGGTTCCAACGTACCAATTCATGCGGTGGCCCGTTGCATGGCTGATCCCAATGTTGGACGAAGGTTCTACGGGAACGGTGTCACCGTTGTAAATGTTGTGCAAATTGATGTTGGTACCCTCCCGTACATATGCAAGCCAATCTCCACTCGCACCGAGCCTAACCTGTGAAACAGTGGGCAGGGGGAGAATTAGGAAATGGAAACAGAAGTAGTCTTTAGAATGCATTTACTGCGTGGTCAAACTCATCTTACCTGCTCATCAGAGGAAATCCGAGTGCCCCTCAACGTCGGCATCTCAAGGGGCGTCAACTTGCAACTACAGCCACGCCGCGCTGGAGAGACCCCCAAGGAAACATCCTCGTGCGTTCCACGGAACATCAAGATGCATTTGTATGAGTAGTTTATCTTGTGAGAGAAAAGGATGAACGAGGGAAGGCCTCTTGAGATAGAGATGGACACTACTACTACCAATGTGCTGGCCCGTGCGTTGCAATGGATCCAAAGTAGTAGAATAATAATTGTTCACATGCTTGAAATATAAACACTCTAGTTTTTATATAGATGTGTCAGCGGACATGATAGCTTGTCCATGGAAGTTGAACCACGGCGACCATCACGTTTCTTGTTTCTACCACTGCCACACCGACACGCGATTCCCACGACGCCGCTCCAACCCACGGCATGACGTCCCCTGACATGGACATGGATCCTCTAACGTGGCTATCACTGCCTTGCCCTGCCTTTCCTTCGCTGACAGGTGGGACCCACGCTTATGGGTCCCACATGTCAGTGATAGAATGGTAGGATTGTTCGCGTCAGGGGATCCTCATCCCCCCGACGTGGCCCTCATCCCTCTCGGCCCCACCTCTCCTCTGCGTTTGTGTGCATGACATGCGGGCCAGCTGAGCTGCGGCGACCATCAACTTTCTACCATAGACACACCCAATTGGACGCGGTTTGCTTGCCCCGCTGCTGTGCTCCGATCCGTACTCCTGCACCATCGAATTTTCATCTAGCGGCTGTGACACATTTTGTCCCGGGCATCAATCCTCAGCTGGAGTACTTATGTACTATAGGTAGTACCCGCCGGTATGGCCATCTAGGCCTCGAAACACCCTGATGCCTAGCTGTGGCACCCTCGCCACGGCCACGCCACCACCGGCCGGTTCATCTCGAACGAGTGAGTCGCGAACCACGCCACCACCATGAGAATGACATGTGGGCCAGCCGCATTTAAGGTCCGCATGTCATTGACTCATAGGCCGGGCACTAAGCCACTGAAGTTCGATCCTGTGGGCCCCGAGAGGGTAGTGTAACTCCTGCGGCAGGCCTTGTGGTGCTCCCGCAGTACGAGCTCGTGCCAAAACTGGAAATTTTTTCTTACTACTACCAACTAGTACTAGTAAGGTACACGTGCATTGCACGCATGAGATTCTGGTGGTTTGTGCATTATGCTTCTACATGTGGAGTTTTCTAGATTCTAACATGTGGCAAAATCCGGTGGAATGTAAGGTTAGGCAAGTTTGATTAACTTAGGTGAGTGTTTGGTTCAAGCCACACCTTAGGCAAGCCACATTAAGGCCCCACATGACATACACACAAAAAATGTGACAAGATTCCCTTAGGCTTGCCAACTTGTGGCTCTCATTTTGAAGAACTAATAACTTTGCCTAAGCTTAGTTGTGGAAAAGTTAGTCATGAATTAAGTTCAACCATGGAGTCTTCTAGATTATACATGTGGCAGAATCTGGTGGATGATATCCAACGGCCAGTAGTGCTCGGATTTGCCATCTTTGTACCGTCGGATTGGCTTCATCCAACGACCAACTTTCAAAGTTTTTCACACACTATATAGGGGGTATAGATATAGATGTGCCGGTCCGTTGCAATGGATCCAAAGTATATCTATTTAGTGGAGTGCACTCTAAACACATTATCTATTTATTTTTCTCTAACCTTTCGTAGCCATGCAACCAAGCCACATAAGCTTCATGGGTGTCCCCCACATCATATTATTCATACTACGTTGATTGAAAAAAAGATAAATCACCCAAAACAAGATCTTCCCATTTTTTGTTCCTACAATGTTGTGCCGTGCACGTACCTACTAATTGTATAGTGGTAGTACTAGTAATATAGTATTAGGAGTACAAACTTGGTACTAGTAGGATTAGTACTAGTACGGAATGCTCCTACTCTATCAACGAGCCCCATCTGACACCAAATTTCTTGGCTTTCGTGCTACAGCTAGATCTTCCCCTTGTTTCTGTTTTCCAACCCGGCGTCAGGTGGGGTGTTGGTTTGCTCAACGGCGGTCCCACATGAAAGTGAAAATGCTAGGCAACACGCCTTCCCTAAGCTATGTGTTGTGCCGGACGGGCAATGGAGTACTCCCGATTCCTGGGTGTGTGGGGGTGCGACGCGAACGCGGCAGGCCTTTTCCTTTTACTAGCAATGTGCCTGTGCATTGCGACGGATCCAAAGTAGTAGAATAGTAGTATTTGTTCACAAACTTGAAAGAAATCACTATTGTTTTGATATACTCCTAATATATTACTCCCTCCGTACCTAAATATTTGTCTTTTTAGAGATTTCAAATGGACTATCACATACAGATTATATAGACATATTCTAGTGTTTCTAGCAATATGCCCGCGCGTTGCACGAAGTTGATGGAAAAGGTAAGCACAACTTATAAATTGACGGATGGAGTACTAGTTACAGTGATGCATATAATTAAGCAAAGGGATCGCACATGTCGGTATTGACTGGAATGAGAATGCAACAACACAATAAGAATTAAGGCCACGATGATGCGACCGCAGTGGTAGTTACAGAAGGCAAGAAGAAAGATGGATCCATGAACGTACGACCTCCTCCTCCTCAACTTAGTGTGTCGGGCCACCGACCGGCAGCTAAGGAGCGACGACTTTTGTGGCGAGGTCGAGGTGCTTCTCAGCAAAGGCATCCAAGGCTTCCAGCCGGTTGAGGAAGGCCAACATCGTAGCGTCCTCACTGGCCTTGTAGATACCTATGTACATGATTTGCTCGCACACGTGGATGTATAGGTCGACGAATTCTTGTAGGGCGAGGCGCCTCACGGCGAGCGTGAACTCCAGGTGGACATTCTTCGTGGCATCGGCGGGCAGTCACAGGGCCACCAGTCCTTGAAAGAGGTTCCGGCCATGGAGGCTGATTAGGGTGGCACGCAATGAGGAGCCGAGGCGCGCGGGCTGGAGGAGTATGGCGATGTCGTCCGCGAGCTTCTTGAGGACGGTGAACTTGTTGCTGGTGGCAACAATCATCTGGTCCAACTGAGAGTCGTAGTTGGCGTCGATGGCAACCATCCACCAGCCGGTCTCCAACACCATCTGGAGACAATGCTCGGCGCCATGCCGCAGGCTGGCGTCGTGGACCATCTGGCACAGCCGCTGGCCCCTCACGTGCATTGATACGTCTCCAACGTATCTATAATTTTTGATTGTTCCATGCTATTATATTACCCTGTTTGGATGTTTATGGGCTTTATTTTACATATTTATATCATTTTTGGGACTAACCTACTAACCGGAGGCCCAGCCCGTATTGCTATTTTTTTTGCCTATTTCAGTATTTCGAAGAAAAGGAATATCAAATGGAGTCCAAACGGAATGAAACCTTCGGGAGTGTGATTTTTGGAACGAACGTGATCCAGAGGACTTGGAGTGCAAGTCAGGAAGCAGCCGAAGCTTCCACGAGATAGGAGGGCGCCCCCCTATAGGGCGCGCTCCCCTATCTCGTGGGCCCCCCGGGCGTCCACCGACGTACTTCTTCCTCCTATATAAGCCTACGTACCCCGAAAACATCCAGGGAGCAGACGAAACACAATTTCCACCGCCGTAACCTTCTGTATCTGCGAGATACCATCTTGGAGGCTTCGTCGGCGTTTTGCCGGAGGGGGAATCGACCATGGAGGGCTTCTACATCAACACCATAGCCCTTCCGATGAGTAGTGAGTAGTTTACCATAGACCTACGGGTCCATAGTTATTAGCTAGATGGATTCTTCTCTCTTTTTGTATCTCAATACAATGTTCTCCCCCTCTCTTGTGGAGATCTATTTGATGTAAACACTTTTTGCGGTGTGTTTGTCGAGATCCGATGAATTGTGAGTTTATGATCAAGTTTATCTATGAATAATATTTGAATCTTCTCTGAATTCTTTTATGTATGATTGAGTTATCTTTGCAAGTCTCTTCAAATTATCAGTTTGGTTTGGCCTACTAGATTGATCTTTCTTGCCATGGGAGAAGTGCTTAGCTTTGGGTTCAATCTTGCGGTGTCCTTACCCAGTGACAGAAAGGATTGCAAGGCACATATTGTATTGTTGCCATCGAGGATAAAAAGATGGGGTTTATATCATATTGCTTGAGTTTATCCCGCTACATCATGTCATCTTGCTTATTGCGTTACTCTGTTCTTATGAACTTAATACTCTAGATGCAGGCATGAGTCGGTCGATGTGTGGAGTAATAGTAGTAGATGCCGGCAGGAGTCGGTCTACTTGTCACGGGCGTGATGCCTATATACATGATCATGCCTAGATAATCTCATAATTATTCGCTTTTCTATCAATTGCTCGACAGTAATTTGTCCACCCACCGTAATACTTATGCTATCTTGAGAGAAGCCACTAGTGAAACCTATGCCCCCGGGTATATCTCTTATCATATTTGCTTCCAATCTACTTTTATTTGCACCTTTACTTTTTGCATCTATATTATAAAATACCAAAAATATACTTATCTTATCATACTATCTCTATTAGATCTCACTTTCGCAAGTGGCCGTGATGGGATTGACAACCCCTTTATTGCGTTGGTTGCGAGTTCTTTGTTTGTTTGTGTAGGTGCGTGGGACTTTTAAGGAGCCTCCTACTGGATTGATACCTTGGTTCTCAAAAACTGAGGGAAATACTTACGCTACTATTGCTGCATCACCCTTTCCTCTTCAAGGAAAATTCAAGACATAGCAAGAAGGATTTCTGGCGCCGTTGACGGGGAGGTCTTCGCTCAAGTCAAGACATACCAAGTACCCATCACAAACTCATCTCTCTCGCTTTTACATTATTTGCCATTTGCCTCTCGTTTTCCTCTCCCCCACTTCACCCTTGCCGTTTTATTTGCCCTCTCTTTCCCAATCTCCTCCTCTCTTTTCGCTTGCCTTTTTCTGTTTGCTTGTGTGTTGGATTACTTGTTGCCATGGCGCAAGATAATACCAAATTGTGTGATTTCTCGAATACCAATAATAATGATTTCCTTAGTACTCCGATTGCTCCTCTTAATGATGTTGAGTCTTGTGAAATCAATACTACTTTGCTGAATCTTGTTATGAAAGATCAATTCGCCGACCTTCCTAGTGAAGATGTCGCTACTCATCTAAATAACTTTGTTGATTTGTGTGATATGCAAAAGAAGAAAGATACAGATAACAATATTGTCAAATTGAAGTTATTTCCGTTTTCACTTAGAGATCGTGCTAAAGTTTGGTTTTCGTCTTTGCCTAAAAATAGTATTGATTTCATCTCTAAGTATTTTCCTCCTACTAAGATCATCACTCTTAGGAACGGTATTATGAATTTTAAACAACTTGATCATGAGCATGTTGCCCAATCTTGGGAAAGAATGAAATTGATGCTTCACAATTGCTCTACTCATGGTCTGAATTTATGGATGATCATACAAAATTTTTATGCCGGTTTGAACTTTGCTTCTAGAAATCTCTTAGATTCGGTTGCGGGAGGCACGTTTATGGAAATCACGTTAGGAGATGCCACAAAATTTCTTGATAATATTATGGCTAATTATTCTCAATGGCACACCAAAAGATCTTCTAGTAAAAAGGTGCATGCTATAGAAGAAATCAATGTTTTGAGTGGAAAGATGGATGAACTTATGAAATTGTTTGCTACTAAAAATACTCCTCTTGATCCCAATGATATGCCTTTGTATTCCTTGATTGAGAATGTAATGAATCTATGGATGTGAATTTTGTTGGTAGGAATAGTTTTGGAAATAATGCTTATAGAGGAAACTTTAATGCTAGACCGTTCCCTAGTAATTCCTCTAATAATTATGGAAATTCCTACAATAATTCATATGGTAATTTTAATAAGATGCCCTCTGATTTTGAGAATAGTGTGAAAGAATTTATGATTTCTCAAAAGAATTTTAATGCTTTGCTTGAAGAAAAATTGCTCCAAGTTGATGATTTGGCTAGGAACGTTGATAGACTTTCGATTGATGTTGATTCTCTTAAACTTAGATCTTCTCCTCCTAAGCATGATATCAATGAGTCTCTCAAAGTAATGAGAATTTCCATTGATGAGTGCAAGGAAAGAACCGCTAGATTGCGTGCTAAGAAGAATTGCTTTGTAAAGGCGTGTTCTTCTAGTTTCCATGAAAATAATGATGAGGATCTTAAAGTTATTGATGCGTCTCCTATTAGATCTATGTTTTGCAATATAAATCTTGATAATTATGGGACTGATGATGAGTCAACTTTGCCTAGAAGGCGTCCCAAGAATTCGGAGTTTTTAGATCTTGATGCTAAATTTGGTAAAAGTGGGATTGGCGAGGTCACAACTTTAAATAGTATTGAACCCACTATCTCGGATTTCAAGGATTTTGATTATGATAATTGTTCTTTAGAAGGTTGTATTTCCTTGTTGCAATCCGTTGTTAATTCACCTCATGCTTATAGTCAAAATAAAGCTTTTACCAAACATATTGTTGATGCCTTGATGCGATGAAAAACTTAATTTGGAAGTTTCTATACCTAGAAAACTTAACGATGAGTGGGAACCTACTATAAAGATTAGAATTAAAGATCATGAGTGTTTTGCTTTGTGTTATTTGGGTGCTAGTGTTTCCACGATTCCGAAAACTTTATGTGATATTCTAGGTTTCCATGATCTTGATGATTGCCCTTTAAATTTGCACCTTGAAGATTACACCATTAAAAAGCCTATGGGAAGGATCAATGATGTTCTTATTGTTGCAAATATAAATTTGGTGCCCGTAGATTTTATCGTTCTTGATATAGATTGCAATCTTTCTTGCCATATTGTTCTTGGTAGACCTTTCCTTAGAACGATTGGTGCGATTATTGATATGAAGGAAGGGAATATTAGATTCCAATTTCCATTAAAGAAAGGCTTGGAGCACTTTCCAAGAAATAAAGTCAAATTACCTTATGAATCTATCATGCGTGCTACTTATGAATTTAGTGCAAAATATGGCACTACATAGATCTATCTTCGCTTTTATGCCTAGCTAGGGGCGTTAAACGATAGCGCTAGTTGGGAGGCAACCCAATTTTATTTATGTTTTTGTTTTTGCTCCTGTTTAGTAATAAATCTTGACTCTACTTTCTGTTTAGATGTGTTTTTATCTTTTAATTAGTGTTTGTGCCAAGTAGAACCTATGACGATAGTTGATTTGATTCTGCTGAAAAACAGAAACTTTGCGCTCACGAGAAAAAATTCAATAAATCACAGAAAAGTGGTTTTTCATTTATTATTTTTGCTGCTGATCAATAAACAAATTGTCCAGTACGTCCTATTTTGGTAGGAGTTTTAGTGTTCCAGAAGTTTTCGTTAGTTACAGATTGCTACAGACTGTCTGTTTTTGACAAATTCTGTTTTTCGTGTGTTGTTTGCTTACTTTGATGCATCTATGGCTAGTATTAAGTGGTATGAACCATAGAGAACTTGGAATACATTAGGTTTAAAACCAAAATAAATAAAGAATTAGTTCATTACAGTACCTTATGTGGTGGTTTTGTTTTCTTTCACTAATGGAGCTTATAAGGTTTCCTGTTGAGTTTTGTGTTGTGAAGTTTTCAAGTTTTGGGTAAAGCTTTTATGGACTATGGAATAAGGAGTGGCAAGAGCCTAAGCTTGGGGATGCCCATGGAACCCCAATATATTCAAAGATAGCCAAAATCCTAAGCTTGGGGATGCCCCGGGAAGGCATCCCCTCTTTCCCCTTCGTTCATTCGTAACTTTACTTGGACCTATATTTTTATTCGCCACATGATATGTGTTTTCCTTGGGGCGTCGCGTATTACATTAGTCTTTGATTTTTAGTTTACCACAATCTTCCTTTCTGTACACACCTTTTTGGAGAATCCTATTTGATTAGAATTTGCTAGAATACTCTATGTGCTTCACTTATATCTTTTGAGCTTGATAGTTTTTTGCTCTAGTGCTTCAATTATATCTTTTAGAGCACGGTGGTGTCTTAATTTTGAAGAAATTTCTAGTCTCTCATGCTTCACTTATATTATTTTGAGAGTCTTTTATAACAGCATGGTATTTGCTATGGTTACAAAGTTGGTCCTAGAATGATGAACATCCAAGTTGGGTATAATAAAAACTATCATAGAAAAAGAATTGGATGCTATGATCAATATGATGTTTGATAATTGTTTTGAGATATGGAGGTAGTGATATTAGAGTCATGCTAGTTGAGGTGATTATGAAAAATACTTGTGTTAAAGGTTGTGATTCCCGTAGCATGCACGTATGGTGAACCGCTTTGTGATGAAGCTGGAGGACAATTTTATTTATTGAGTGTCTTCCTTATGAGTGGCGGTCGGGGACGAGCGATGGTCTTTTCCTACCAATCTATCCCCCTAGGAGCATGCACGTAGTGCTTTGGTTTTTGATGACTTCTAGATTTTTGCAACAAGTACATGAGTTATTTTGACTAATGTTGAGTCCATGGATTATACGCACCTCATCCTTCCATTATTGCTAGCCTCTCTCGTGCCGCGCAACTTTCGCCGGTAACATACACCCACCATATACCTTCCTCAAAACAACCACCATACCTACCTATTATAGCATTTCCATAGCCATTCTGAGATATATTACCATGCAACTTTCCACCGTTCCGTTCATATGACACGCATTACTTTTGTCATATTGCTCTTTGCATGATCATGTAGTTGACATCGTATTTGTGGCAAGGCCACTTTCATAATTTCCATACATGTCACTCTTGATTCATTGCATATCCCGGTACACCGCCGGAGGCATTTATATAGAGTCATATCTTGTTCTAGCTTTGAGTTGTAATTCTTGAGTTGTAAATCCATTGAAGTGTGATGATCTTCATTATTAGAGCATTGTCCTAGTAAGGAAAGGATGATGAAGACTATGATTTCCCCACAAGTCGGGATGAGACTTCGGACTTGACAAAAAAAGGGGGAGAAAGGCAAAAAAAAGAAAAAAAATAGGAAGGCCGAAAAAAAGAAGGCCAAAGAAAAAAAAAGAGAAAAATATATAAAATGAGAGAAAAAGAGAGAAGGGACAATGCTACTATCTCTTTTTCCACACTTGTGCTTCAAAGTAGCACCATGATCTTCATGATAGAGAGTCTCCTATGTTGTCGCTTTCATTTACTAGTGGGAATTTTTCATTATAGAACTTGGCTTGTATATTCCAATGATGGGCTTCCTCAAAAGTGCCCTAGGTCTTCGTGAGCAAGCAAGTTGGATGCACACCCACTTAATTTCTTTTGTTGAGCTTTCATATATTTATAGTTCTAGTGCATCCATTGCATGTCAATCCATACTCACTCACACTGATATCTATTAATGGGCATCTCCATAGCACGTTGATACGCCTAGTTGATGTGAGACTATCTTCTCCTTTTTTGTCTTCTCCACAACCACCATTCTATTCCACATATAGTGTTATGTCCATGGCTCACGCTCATGTATTACGTCAAATTTGAAAGAGTTTGAGATTATTAAAGTATGAAACAATTGCTTCGCTTGTCATTGGGGTTGTGCATGATTAAATACTTTGTGTGATGAAGATAGAGCAACAGCCATGTTATTTTGAGAAGACATGATTACTTTGATTAGTATGCTTGAAGTATCACCATTTTCATGTTAATATGAAGTTTTAGTTTGTATCATTTGGATCTGAACATTCATGCCACAATAAAGAAAATTACATTGGGAATTATGCTAGGTAGCATTCCACATCAAAAATTTCTTTTTCATCATTTACCTACTCGAGGACAAGCAGGAATTAAGCTTGGGGATGCTTGATATGTCTCCAACGTATCTATAATTTTTGATTGTTCCATGCTATTATATTACCACTTTTGGATGTTTATGGGCTTTATTTTACATATTTATATCATTTTTGGGACTAACCTACTAACCGGAGGCCCAGCCCGTATTGCTGTTTTTTTTGCCTATTTTAGTATTTCGAAGAAAAGGAATATCAAACGGAGTCCAAACGGAATGAAACCTTCGGGAGCGTGATTTTTGTAAAGAACGTGATCCAGAGGACTTGGAGTACAAGTCAAGAAGCAGCCGAAGCTTCCACGAGATAGAAGGGCGCCCCCCCCTATGGGCGCGCCCCCCTGACTCGTGGGCCCCTCGGGCGTCCACCGACGTACTTCTTCCTCCTATATAAGCCTACGTACCCCGAAAACATCCAGGGAGCAGACGAAACACAATTTTATCTATGAATAATACTCTGTTCTTATGAACTTAATACTCTAGTGCAGGCAGGAGTCGGTCGATGTGTGGAGTAATAGTAGTAGATGCGGGCAGGAGTCGGTCTACTTGTCACGGATGTGATGCCTATATACATGATCATGCCTAGATAATCTCATAATTATTCTCTTTTCTATCAATTGCTCGACAGTAATTTGTTCACCCACCGTAATACTTATGCTATCTTGAGAGAAGCCACTAGTGAAACCTATGGCCCCCGGGTCTATCTCTTATCATATTTGCTTCCAATCTACTTTTATTTGCATCTTTACTTTTTGCACCTATATTATAAAATACCAAAAATATACTTATCTTATCATACTATCTCTATTAGATCTCACTTTCGCAAGTGGCCATGAAGGGATTGACAACCCCTTTATTGCGTTGGTTGCAAGTTCTTTGTTTGTTTGTGTAGGTGCGTGGGACTTTTGAGGAGCCTCCTGCTGGATTGATACCTTGGTTCTCGAAAACTGAGGGAAATACTTATGCTACTATTGCTGCATCACCCTTTCCTCTTCAAGGAAAATCAACGCAAGCTCAAGACGTAGCACGCATCACCGCCATGGGTCTGGAGTGAGCTCTTTTGCGCTTAGTGTCGGTGCTTAGGCAAATGCTTAGGTGTGTACGATATGGTAGATGCATTGGAATGGAGGGGCGCCTTTATATGAGGGCAATGAGGGCAAACTGCGTTGCATTCACATCGTGCAGCCTCTTTTCCCAGACCTCCTCCCATTACTTCCCTCATGCATTAATTGAAGGAGGATGCATTGGCTATTCAACATATCGGGAATTGCTACTCCCTCCCTCGTCTGCAATAAAACTGTATCGGGAACTACGCCGCCCGTTGTCAAATCGAATACTCCCTCCGTCTAGGTGAGTATTAAGTCATCTTACGAAAACCAAATAGTAAACACATAGGCGTGGTGCATTAACTCTCACGTTGTTTCTTATTTTTTGACATAAATAGAGGAATCACCCAATAAGAGATGTGGGGCTTGTATGCTTTTAATGACTTGAGACTATCAAACATGACATGCAGTATTCAGTTCGTTGCACAAGAACAAATACAACCCATGTCAGCACACAGGCATCTTATAGCATCACATCCAATGGCTATAAAATATGAATGAGACCAAATTACATCTCATCTAGATGAGTTCTAGCAAAATTGTATTAATAATACTTAGTACTCCTGCGCCATGTATCATATATTAGTATCATGTAGTACTTTGTTTATTGCCATGTATGACACATAGTACTCAACTCTCTCTCTTTCTTCATTTAATTCTATGACACCTCATCAAAATTGCTAAGGCTAGTACCATTACAACCAGCCTTAGCAAATACTAAACATTAAGTTCTCTCGTTTTCCTCTCCATCTTGGTCACCTAGACAGAGGGAGTATACTGCGCGGGCTTTTCCTGCGCGGTAGGCGGGGCAGTTCCGCCTAGTCGGTTCGACAGAGACGCGAGAAGACGAGGGAGTAGGCTGCTGCAAATGTAGGGCTGTGTGATTTGACATCGAGTTACTGCTGGACAGGTGGGGCCCCGTGATTTGACTTGCCATTATCATTTTAACTGCGGCGCTACGACCGACGTGAGTCTCCCGATTCCTTACCACCTCCATACAGGTGCCTCTCCCAATGCTCCACCATGTAGTAGAGGCTAGCTCTTGCATGAGAGCCCACTTCTCCACTTTTTCCTTGCCTCTATTTCCTCCACATATGCAAAAATGCCATGTAAAGCGCACTATTGTACTTACTTGCTCCTACAGGTGCTAAGCTTGCCACATAGGCATGTGGCAAGTTAATCAAGAAGAGAGAGACTAGTTTGGTGACCCAAGGAAGAAACGGTGCTAAGTGCGTGTACCTAGGTGAAAAGACAATTTTGAGTCTATAGATAATTAAATGAAGCAAACTTAGCAATAAAAAACTAATAAGCACACCATTTCATTGGAAGAGGTCACTCCTTGGCAAATGCAATAAATACTAGTACTCCCTGTGTCCCATAATATAAGAACGTTTTTGGCACTACACTAGTGTAAAAAACGTTCTTATATTATGGGATGGAGGGAGTACGAAGAAAGAGATAGAGAGAAGTAAAAAAAATACACTTATAGCCAACCTTATAGCCAACCTTGTTGTAGTATGAGTGACTAAGTGATGACTATGTATGACATGCCAACATCAGATAGCCTAATGCACCATGTTAAATCTCCAAGGGCGTGGCCGCGCGAGCGACGCGACGGTCGTGGTAGGCGCGACCATGATACGGGCTGCTGGCAGCCCATGGATCTGAGATCAAACGGTCACATGCTAAGTTGCTGAAAATCTACAGTATAACCCTCCCGGATAGGATATTCACCCATAGGTCTAGAATCACGCCAGGCAACCGTTCAATCTCAGATCCAAGGGCTCTCGGAAGCCCATATCATGGGAGAATGGAAAGCCACTACCCTGTCGTTCGCACGCTCTTAGTTCGCTCCTACTCGTCCCCAGACATCCTTCAATACTACGTCGGTTCGCTCCTAGTCGTCCCATCCTTTCACATTATGGCAGTTCCACTAATCCTAACCCTCCTCCCAAATCCATGGCATCCCAAATCTCCATGATCGGCGGTGAGTACAAGTTTAGAACAATCACCGGCTATGATTTCGGCGTCATCTACACCCGTTCTTCCGCGACGGTGAAAGGATGCCTTTCTCGCTTCAGACGCATGTTCGAAAACTCAGATGATGAGTGGGTCGCTGGGCTAGATGTTGAGTACACCACAGTCCTGGGACGAGAGAAGGATCTAAAGGATGAAGAGAGGAAGAAGCCCGCTGCGATCCAGGTTTGCGTACATAACGTTTGCTTGGTCTACCACATATGCCATGCCGACGTTGAGTGCCAGGATTTTAAGAACTTCCTCAAGGACAAAAGAGTGAAATTCATTACTTAGACTTTAAGAACAACAAAGAAGTCCTGGGTCGGATAGGCCTCGTTGTAGGCAACCCCTTCGACCACCAGAAGAATCCGCTGCCGCCCTCTCGTCAGCCTTCAATGCTGACCCTGGCAGGAGCCATGGCTCATCCTTCTTACCGTAAACCGGAGAAACCTCATTACACGTTTCATTGTCATGCATGGCAGCGGAATGTACTAGATATAGACCACATCCACTATGCTGCAATGGATGGATACCTTTCTTTCAATATCTACAAGGGTTGGATGAAGAGCAAGAGCCAAGTGTGCGGTTCAAGCAAAGAAGTATCGGCCAAGAGGAAGAGGGACAAGGACGAAGTCGAGGACGTGGACAAGGACTCCGAGTGAGTAAGGTATCAGTATTGTTGCTCATGGTGGTTCTAATGGAGTGTCTACCGGATTAGTTGCATAGTTTAATTTCAGGTGTGCTTAGTTTAATTTGAGGGGTGTGTTGGGCTGAGCCCCTAGCAGAACTATGTTATGTTTCTTCTCGTTACTTTAACTCTTGAGTATGTACATACTACTACTATTTCTTTAATAGAATTTAGCACCCCAATTAAGCACATACTAGCTTTTTTAATAGTACTATATGCATAATTGGGCGACGAGCGCTCTCTATATGTACCACCTTTTTTTTAATTTCAAGTTTTGCTGCATGGCGCAATCCATCGATACTACTATTGTACAAAAGTGGAGTATATACATTTTTTAAAAGGCTAGAGGGCGGGGCAGTCTAGCTCGGTCGGTTTCACGAGAGGCGAGGGCCTTTGTGATTTGACGGCTCATTGATGCTGTCAAATCGAATAGTACTGCGCCGCCCGTTGCACGCCCAGCACCTCCATTAAACCCCTCCGTTAAACCTGCATGCAAACTGAGAATCCTACTCCGGCCACACGTCCGTTCATGAGTGGGCCGGAATTAAACGCAACACCAGCCGAGCTCCTCCCTTCCGCCCTCAGTTTAAACGAGGCCAGACGTCGGGCAAGCTCCTACCGTCCGCCCTCTATTTACACAAGGCCAGACAGATAGCGGGCAAGCGTCGGTGGCCAGCTTCTCCGTGTCCGCCGACATCATCAAGGAGAAGTAGAACACGGGAGGCCGCCGCCACTTGGGACCCATGAAGGCCACCGCCGAAGCGACGACTGCAGATTCAGGTGGTTTCTTTACTGCTTCGTCTCTTCCGAGGACCTTCGTCGACCCCGCAAGTGTTTGACGGACATGAGGAAGACAAAGGGATCGACGGGCGGACATTTAGAACTAAAATAAGTCTAGATACATCCATTTCTAGGGCAAGTATTTCCGGATGGAGGGAGTATTAATTATACAAGAGAGCCGGATTGGCACCTCTTAGTTCATGTAAATGTAATGAAATCCATCATGTTTATATGAAGATCCGGCTTTTTATACGAAATCCTTCATGCTTATATGAAATCAGTCCGTGTTTGCACGAATTTCATTTGGTTGGTTAGAGTTGTAAAAATGTATGCCGCTCGCGTTTGATGTCGTCCTCCACGGAAGGAAGAGGGAGGAAATTTGCCGGCTGCTGTTGGAGATGCTCTTTATGCTGGAAATAATGGAGTGACATCCAATCCATTTAAGTACATTGCATGTATGATTGTCCCTCTATAAAAAGTTAATTTCATGTACAGTGTGCACGTGACTTGCAGGGTGGCTACAGCTTCGTATAGAAAGTTAAAAAGAAGCAAGTCCATCCTTAATCTTGTATTCTAAGTACTCTGTGGGTTAAAAGACAGTAGCGAAAGAAGTATATATTAAATAAGTAGAGTAATATATAATATAAAAATCTAAAGTTAAAAGACAGAAATCGTACTCATGTCATCGCGTTGCGAGCATCCGGCGCTAACCAACCCAACACATTTTTGTTGTAGACCATGCTGGAGATATATCTCCATGTCTACTCTTATACTCCATTCATTCCTAAATATTTGTCTTTTTCAGATTTCAAATGGACTACCACATACGGATGTGTATGTAGACATATTTTAGAGTGTAGATTCACTCATTTTGCTTCGTATATCTTTTCAGGAAGGGGTCAGATTTTTCCTTGATTTATTTACGAGGTATCCAGGTGGCACTGCACCGCCAAGGAAAGAGGGTAACATCAAAATTATTTACTACATTTTTGAGTATGTTGGTAAGGTCCAGTCATAGTCACTTGTTGAAATATCTAAAAAGACAAATACTCTCTCCGTCCGGAAATACTTGTCATCAAAATGGATAAAAGGAAATGTATCTAGACGTATTTTAGTTTTAGATACATCTCTTTTTATCCATTTTGATGACAAGTATTTTTGGACGGAGGGAGTAGAAAATAGAGTTGGTGATGATGGTGTGCGTGCCATCCTGCAATATAGGACGTCGGATTTATATCTAACGGATAGGAAAGCAACTATGGCAATTTTGTAAAAATATACCCACACGTCTCTCCACGTTCGCAAATAAGGCCTTCCCTCGTTCAGCCTTTTCTCTCACAAGATAAACTACTCATACAAATGCATCTTGATGTTCCGTGCAACGCACGGGCACCTAACTAATTTCTTTTTAAATAGTTGCTGCGATAATTGGGTTGAAGTGATATATTTTATGTCTGCCCCGAATGATTTCAGATTCACTAGTAGTAACAAAGAAAAGGTTGCCTTGTTAATTAACAGAAAACAGGGTGAAAACTATCACATGAGGCCGGTAAAAACAAGGCACACTGGGTTCAGTGTCATCGTCACTACAGCTGTGCGCGCGCGAGAAGTCTACATATCGAGGGGGCTACCGAGCGAGGCACCAAGACACAATGTTTGAGAGATAAACCAAT
>NC_041383.1:583029109-583080095 GCF_002162155.2 Triticum dicoccoides | reverse complement strand
GCACAGAGGCACAACTAGCGAGTGTGTGTGTGTGTGTGTGTTTGAAAGAGGAGTAGATAGATTATTATCAAGATCGATGTGCCACCCTACTCCTTCGGTGTTGGGTAGTGTGTGTGTGTATGTTTGAGAGAGAAGCCAGTTGATAGATTAGTATCAAGATCGAGGTGTCACCCTACTCCTTCGGTGTTGGGAAGTGTGTGTGTGGGGGTGTGTGGGGGGGGGGCAGTGACACTCACATATCTCTACTCTTATAAAAAAACAGAGTTGGTGATGATGGTGTTCCTGCCATCCTGCAATATAGGCCATCTGATTTATATGCGATGGATAGGAAGGAAACTGTGGCAATTTTGCAAAAAGATACCCACACCCCTCTCCGCATTTGCAAATAAGGCATTCCCTCGTTCATCCTTTTCTCCCACAAGATAAACTTCTCATACAAATGCATCTTGATGTTCCGTGCTACGCATGGGCATCTAGCTAGTAGGGAGAAGGAGTTTGTGTGACACATATCTAGCTATATTAAGGGATAGGTAGATAGCATATGAGTGAGAGATATTATTATACTTTGAGACATTAGTGGCTGTGGGTGGGCGGAATTAAAGGGGTGGGCTTGTTAGACATAGAGAGCGTGTGTGTTTCTGTGTGAGAGACTTGTAGGACGGGGTAGAAAGACGAATTTAACCCTGACGGAGGGATGGAAATACACGAAGTGCGCGTGTGTGATTCCGATGCCCACGGGGAAATGAGATATGTATGCGTGTGAGAGATACTGCACAATTCATTCACGTACCACTATCTAGCGATCGTGGGCGTGCATCGCTTGAAAATAAGTCAATATGTACTTTGTATCATGGCCAAAGGTACAATATTGATTCAACGCTATAAAGATTGGACACTCACATATCACATTTTTTTCTATTTAAATAAACCTTTTCAGTTGTGCATGCCAAAGTTACAGTGATGTTTCTTCGACAACCAATATAGCTATCATGTACATGCACCATTGTTACTCTTGCATTCAAATTCATTAGTCTTGGATGATTTAAGTTTCTATTTTGAAGTAATATATGTAATATTCATATATGAATTCAACGGGTACGCAATTTATGAAATGGAGGCTATGTAATCATATGAGGTAACACTTTTAAGTAGCTGACTACAATATCCATTTCTTTTTGTGCGCCTCTACACTAACACGTCAATGCATTGTGTTTAAAGTAAATAACCAATGGCACTAAATTATCTATTTACACGAGAAATACATAGGCTGAGCGTTTGATCCCTTTTTTTGTGAACGCGCCACTACACCCGTACGATTGGCCGCGCCCGTGTGAACGTCCAAGTTATCGGTGCATCATCCCGAGTTATTGTCTTTTTTTCTGGGGTGGACTTCACACTAGTTATTAACTGCTGACGCGTGTCCCGTGTACATAGTCTAGCATGACCTTCCCGCTAGCACGGTCCAAAATTAGTTGAAACTGGATACGAACGATCCCGCGGGAGGCAAAATCTCCCGCCTCCTTCTAAAATTTCCACCACCTTAGTCTTTAGCATGCGAAATCCCCCTTTTATCCTTGGTGCACGGAGACCAACAGTTACAATACCACCCTCATCTACATGATAGGTCATGGCTGCTTTGGTAACTTTCGGTTCCCCCCACTACACGGCACCCCCATTTCCTCTCCCCCTTGTGGGTGTCAAAACCGGCGGATCTCGGGTAGGGGGTCCCGATCTGTGCGTCTTAGGCTGATGGTAACAAGATGCAAGGGACACAATGTTTACCCAGGTTCAGGCCCTCTCGATGGAGGTAAAACCCTACTTCCTGCTTGCTTAATAGTGAAGATATGTGGAATACAAGACTAGATCTACCACGAGATCGTAGAGGCTAAACCCTAAGAGCTAGCCTATGATGGTATGATTGTAATTGTGATCGGCCTTCTAAGGACCATGCTCTCCTGTTTATATAGACAGCGGAGAGCTAGGGTTTACATGGAGTCGGTTACAAGGAAGGAAGTATAATATTCGGATCGCCAAGCTTGTCTTCCACGCAAAGGAGAGTCCCATCCGGACACGAGCCGAAGTCTTGAGTCTTGTATCTTGATGCTTCTATAGTCCGAACGATGAATACAGCCCGGCTGTCCGGATACCCCCTTATCCAGGACTCCCTCAGTAGCCCCTAAACCAGGCTTCAATGACGATGAGTCCGACGCGCAGTCTTGTCTTCGGCATTGCAAGGCGGGTTCCTCCTACGAATACTCCAAGGTTACCATCGAACACATAGACAGTGTCCGGATCTGCAAAATGATCTTCACATACCACCATAGAGAGAACGATACTCCAGCTGACAACTTTTAGACGACGTGACATGCCATTAGGGCTAGGTCATTATTCGAACCGTTTTTCACAACCAGCCTCAGCGCGTATTACGAGGCGGTTTCCTCGACATGTCCTGTCAAAGCAGAGATCATGTCGCCTTATCGCGGGATTCTCATCAATACGGGTATGGTAATCCCCCCGTGCCATCAATCGTGGCGCTTGGAAAGTAAGCGAATCACAACAGGCTAGTGGGGAGGCGCACCGCTTTCGTCTCCTCTATAAAGGGATAAGAGTTCCTCATTTTTACCCACGCCTTCTTCCTCCCCTCGCATACTTTTGCCCCCTCGAGCTTCAGCGCCCTAGTCCAAGTCTTCTCTGCACAGTTAGTCATGTCCGGAGCTGGAGGCAAGTGGGTGGCTTCCACCGTGACGGAGAAGAAGATCACGAATCTTCGGGCGGTCGGATACTTGGCCGCAAACATAGCGCACCGGTTACCAGACGCGGGGCAGGTCATTCCAACTCCAGGACCCCACGAGAGGGTCGTGTTCCTTGCCCACTTCGTCCGTGGACTAGGGTTTCCACTCCACCCCTTCGTCCGCGGGCTTATGTTCTACTACGGGCTAGACTTTCATGATCTAGCTCCGAACTTCGTCCTCAACCTCTCGGCGTTCATCGTCGTGTGCGAGGCTTTCCTCCGCATCAAGCCTCATTTCGGCTTGTGGCTCCAAACCTTCTGCATCACGCCGAAGATTGTGAGCGGCCAGCAAGCGGAGTGCCGAGGATCCATGGTGGGCAAAATGCCTAATGTCACCTAGCCTGAAGGCTCCTTTGCGGAAACCATGAAGGGGTGGCAATCAGGGTGGTTCTACATCACTGAGCCACGCGACGCCGACTGGGCGCCTGCCCCTGAGTACCGATCTGGGACCCCTATGCGGCTCACCTCCTGGGAACAGAAAGGCCTGTTATGGGGTGAATCTGCAGAGCTGACCGGACTCATCACCTTCGTCAAGGGCATGAAGGACAAGAACATCAAGCTTGTCAACGTGGTCCAAGTCATGCTCATTTGCCTGATACTGTCGTGCCAAAGGCGGGCATTCACTCTGTGGGAATTCGTCCCGGCTGAACACCGGACGCTCCAGAGGCTCTACGGTATGAAGCATAAGAACACATGGAAGGCGTTGTTCAAGGCCATCGAGGTACCTCCTCTCATAACCGAGGACCGCGGGCTCCACGCCGCACGGCAACCTACACAGGTGAGTTCTAAGGCCATCACCGAATCCAGTCCTTCCCAGTATAATTGCGGGGGGACCTCAAGTAGTTGTGCATATTGGTTTTAGGAGTATGTGGAGACGGCGGAGCAGATTGATAGTCCGGCTCCGTTGCCGAAAAGCCCAGCCACTGATCTTCTGACGAAAATGATGGTCCCATCGCCCTATAAGGGGCCGGAGAAGAAGGCCTACAAGAAGGCCCCGGGGACCCGAAAGGGTCTCCGAAGTAAGGTCACGCAAGCCTCGTCCGAAGATGACGAGGCACACTCCTCCCCGAAGGGGAAGAAGAAGAAGAAGAGGCTGCCCCGTCCGGAATGGATGGGGGGCCTGAGACGGTGAATCAGGGGGCCAGGAGAGGCCCCCGGCGTAAGGCCGTCATACCCTTGTCGTCTGATGACAACGAGTCGGATTCCTCCCGCAGAGGCGAGGAGGAACAAGGAGAAACACCACCTCCCCATGTCGGGGGAGGGAAGAAGAGGAAGGCCGCCCCGGTGGAGGAGACTGGGACGTCCAAGAAGGGAAAAGCACCCCTTCCGGACTACTCCGCCACCGCCGCCGATAGCGAGGAAGGGTGGCTGCCCAGGAGGAAGCCCCTTGTGCGGTCGTAAGTATCCGCACTTAATCGTAATTTTTGCTTCATAATTTTGTTTATAATGCCGAACTTGTATACAGTCCGGCGAGGGCCCATCCAGGAATATCGTCTTCGGACGGGTCCTTGAGTGAGTCAGCAATGAACTCGCTCCCGACGGCCACGTCTCCTCGTCCTGTGGAAGACACGGAGGTGTTGTCCCGAAGGCTCCCGACGATGGCGGAGGTGGCCCTGGAGGTGCCTCAAGGCGGCGTCCCAGGCGTCGGACTCGCGGGGTTCAAGGTCCCCGCGGATCGTGTCGATGAGAGCCACGGCAAGCCGGGCTCTCAGCCGAACACTGTTTCGGATCCTTCATTGGTTCCGTACTTAGGCGAGCAGCCCCTCGTTATGGAGGGAGGGCCATCTGTGTCAAGGACTTCTGTTGTGCCCCAGGCGCCGGATTGTCTGTTGGGAGCGCTTTGAGGCGCTTCCCTGGATGAAGAGCACCGTACTCTCTTGAGTGCGGTGATTCAGAACGTTTCGTCCACCAAGAGCGCACTAACCGAAGCCTGCACCAGCCTCCTAACAGGCTTTGAGGTAAGCAGTAAGAATGTGTAAAATCACCACGCGATAGGTAGTAGCCCCTCATACTCTGTTTGATGTTTGGAAAGAAAAACCAAATAGAGGGTCAATTACAATCCGCAGGAATCTAACAATAAGTTTTGAATGTAAATAAACAGGCTGTGTTGCTGGCCGCTGCTGCTCGCACGGCCGAAATCGCCGGCCTGACGCATGATTTAGAGCGGGCACAGGGAGAGCTCGGCCTTGCGAAGAGGCAGCTCGAAGAGAACAAAGGTAAATGATTTCCCTCTCTCATATAGTAAATAGTAAATAAAGTTTGATTGTGCTAATGACGAGACGTCGTGATGTGGTAACAGAGGCCGCCACCGAAGTGGCGTCTCTCAAGAAGGTGTTATCCAAGGCCGAACACAAAGCGGCCTTGGAACTCAAGGAGCGCAAAAAGCAAGAGGCCCGAGTGGGCGAGGTACAAGAAGAGCTCCAGGAGCTCGGCAAGAAGCTCGAGTCTGCGAAGTGGGAGCTTAAAGCAAAGGAGGTCGAGCTTGCGAAGGCCCTTACAAATACAAAAGACGCCAAAGCCGAAGCCGAGAGGGCTCAACAAGAGATCCAGGAGGCCCAGAAAATAGCGGCGGGTAAGAATTTTTTTTATGCAAAGCAAACATGTGGAGGAGGCGTTTCTTTTACTTACTCGAATCCGGAGCTCTCCAGGGGCATTCGCAGACCTGCCACGCAGCGTATCCGACGCCACGGAGTTCTACCGTGCCCAGGAGGGGAGCTCAACGGAGAAGTTGTTCTGGTCCCAGTATGCTGGGGCCGAACATGCAACGCCTCTGAGTGACCAACTGAAGCAGTTGGTCGAACTCCACAAGGCGGCCGAAGTGGCTATGAAAGATCTCATAGTCCGGATATGGCCTGGCGAGCTTCTGTGTGACACTCTAAAATTTTTATTTGGTTTTTATCAAAAATTTTGTGGTTTTTGAGGAGAGGCCTTTTTTTTTTAAATTTTTCTTTTTCAGAAAAACCTTCCACTTAAAAACTTCCTTTGCCTTGGCAAGGATTTTATTTTTTTTCAAACTTTGGTGTTTGATCTTTTGGAACTTCCTCTCTGTTGGTTCTCTCTCAAATTTATTTTTTTTGGGAGTTTTAATTTGTTTTATTTTAAAATGAAGCTCTATGAAAATTTGGGGATTTTCATATCTTGGAACCACCCTTGACTTTGCATTGTTCCCATGTGGTAAAACCCTCCAAAATCTCCCCTACACCTTGTGATCAACCTAAGTTCTCTGTCCCAGCTAATCCAAACAAGTTTTGGATTTTATTCTAATTATTTTCCCTCTCAAATCAATTCTGAAAATTATCTTGAGCCCAAATAATTTTCAAAGCAAGTACCATATTGCATTTGGGTTTTGACCTCAAACCAACTCCCCTAGATAGTCCTTTGTACCCACAACCCAGAACCATCTTGATCCACTCCTTCTCTTTTCAAAATTTTCAAAATTCAGCCTCTGCAAGTTTGGACCAGATTTGCCAAATTTGATGAAATTCATATCTACACTACTCCAAAAATTCCACCAAAATTCAGGCAACCTATTTGAGCAATGAGAAGACACTCCACCAAGTATCAGCTCAAGGAAAAATCCCTAGATTCCATTTTCATTCTGTCGAACACCTTGCGGGCACTGTTACTGTTCAAAAATTCAGAAAAGTTCAGATTCAGTGTCGTGTGCGTTCGTCAGTTCCTCTCACGCGCTCACAGTGCCTTTGGCACATTTCTCTCCGCCTCTTCCTACTGTCTGGAGCACCACACGCTCACTTGGCCTCTTCCTGGCGTCGGTGGCACGATGGCCCGCCCTCGCCGGAGTCTTCCGCGGCGTCGGGACCTCCCGTGGCGGCTGACAGGGGGCAAGAACGGCGGCTCAACGCCGTTCTGCGCCGCCCAGTGCTCCCTGGCTCTCCGCGTGGCCTCATGTACGCCAGCGCACCCCCGCTGCACCGTCGCCGTGGCCCGACAGCCCTGGACGCGCTCTCTGCCGCCAACGGACCCGCGCCGTCCCGTTCCGACCAAAGCCTGCCCTAAGCTTCTAATCCAGCTCGATTAGCACCAAAACGGACCCAGTAGACTCCCACGACGGCGCTCGACTCCCTAATCACCCCCGACCGAGCACTGCGCCACCGTAATCGCTCGCCAGAGACCCCGTTCACGGCAACCGCCTCGGGCCGCCTATAAAAAGGGCCCCCGAGCTCAACCTCGTGCACGCCTCATCCCCACTCCGCACCAGCGCCACGCCAGGCCGCTCGGAGGACCTCGAGGAGGTCTCCTCCCCCAACTCCGGCCGCCCCGATCCGCCTCGGCCGCCACCTCGATTCGCTCCGGTGAGGCCGTCTCCGGCGCCCAAACCCCGTTCGTTACCCTCTCTAGCTACCAGGAGCATAACCCCCTCTTCAATTTAACCCTTGCAGCCCTCTCCGACGAGCCCCTCGACCACTCGAGCCGCCGTCCGCCGGAGCAAAGCTCGCCGTCGACGTGGTGCTCGCCGACCACCTCCACCACCATCAACCGACGCGGAAGGGTGCCCTGAGCACGGAGGTACCCTCCGATCTCTCTGCCTCGCCGTGGATCGAGCCGGCGACCACCACGGCTCTCGGGCACCGGCGAACTCTGCCGCCCCGTTTGAACATTTGAACCTGACGAGTGGGACCCCACTGTCAGCCTCTCTGCCCTTTCTATCGAACCGTTTTCTGGAAGCGCCTTCGGGCAAATACGTCTTTCCTCTGGGCTGGCGTAATCGCTACCGAAGCGCTTTCTGTTTTTATAAACGAGCCCCTAGAAAACTTCTGTTTCATTACAGATGAATCCCTGGACAAAAACCTTTATAACTTTTAAACAGAAAAGTATTTTTGGTTGATTCTTTTTCTGTTCTCTTTAAAATTTTGTCTAGTTTTTTTTATCAGATTTATTTTGAAAATATGTGGTATACTTTCTGTGCACTCCTTGGTATTCACGATAGCGCATATATTTTCTTTATACCGTAGATACCGAAGGAGGTGATGGAGCCGCGAACTTCACCGAGCTAGGCTCCGACTACTCTGAACCAGGCAAGCATGTTTGAACTTTTGATATGACGAGTGTCTTGGCATGTTTTGCATTTAGTTAGTTTCATGGCATGTTGATAAGCATATCGATGAATGTCATTTTATGCGATAATGAGGTAAGTGAGTTCGATGATCCATAAGTGGATGGATGTGAGTATGAATGGCCATGGGTTGGCATGAAAATGGGTGAGATGGCAGTGTTGTAGCATGCCAGTCTCATGCCAGACTATGTGACTTCAGTGTCAAACCGTGTCGGTCCAGTTCCTCTCATTTTCTTCCCTGTACTACCACACGTTTTCCGCAAGGAATATGGTTTAGTAAGTTGCAAACCGCTTTTCTGGTACACACCAAAAGGAGAGGCCGTGATGATGGTTCCATGGCCCTGGATTAAAGCCAGTCATCCGGTCAGGGGGCATGGGTGTTTCCGGTTGGGACCGAGAGGGGGGCACCCCTTAGAGCGCGCGTATATAAATTTGATCCCATGCTATTCGAGATTGTGATCTCCCCGTCTCAAAAGTTTTTCTTGGACGATGTCTAGTGTGATTCCTAGCATCGAGAGGTAAGGATGGGTGTGTACTGGTTAGCTGTGTTTTCTTCCGAAATACCGTAAACGGAACTAGTCCTTCGTGACTACGGAAATCCGTTGGCTGTGGGAATAATTTTGTACAAACTCTGCAGAGTCATATATCCCTCCAAATCATCTATTCCATGTCCAAATTCGTATTATCTTGTCTAACAATGACAGTTTTGATGACAGAGACCCCGGTGATTCGCATGAGTGCTAATTCCGGTTAAATGAATATACCTGTGGATGGACTAACCCATTTATTCTCATGAATTAAATGTTTATTATGAGTATTATTTACTTGTGAATCAAAGCCCTTTCTGTGATGTCGCCCCGACGTCCGACTGTGGCATTTCTTTTGAAGCCCGTTCTGTGATGTCGCCCCGACGTCCGACTGTGGCATTTCTTTTAAAGCCCTTTCTGTGATGTCGCCCCGACGTCCGACTGTGGCATTTCTTTTAAAGCCCTTTCTGTGATGTCGCCCCGACGTCCGACTCTGGCATTTCTTTGAAAGCCCTTTCTGTGACGTCGCCCCGACGTCCGACTGAGGTATTTCTTTTAAGCCCTTTATGTGGTGTCGCTAAGACGCCCGACTGTGGCATCTTTTTCCCTTATATTTAGTTGTTCACCTTTCGAGGCGTCGCTTCAGACACCCGATCGGTAATTATTTATGATCTGTTGGGATTTCAGGCGGACTACCGCCGTTTCCCTTTTACTGACCTTGTTATGATAATTTTGAATGTACATTGGTGAATTTATTCATGGCGCATCCATGCATGCATTTGTTATATCTTACGTGCGAACTGTCTTGCGAGTACTTTCAAAGTACTCACTGGCTTGTTGATTTGGCCAGATGCTGACGAAGGCGATTTCATGGATGAAGAGTTCGATAGCGAGTCCGACACTTAGAGGAGTCCCAGTAAGTCTCGTGCGACCCTGGATTTGGTCACTGTTTTATATCCGCTTCCTCTACCAAATAAATTCATCGAGCCTCACCTCGACGCTCGATGAGATGATAGACATAGAGTCTTGTATTTCTCTCCCCGCTGTGTTTTTCCACCACCGCCATATCCTCGAGTCAGTAGTATGCCTCCACACCACTGTGTCATGTCTGCCATTATGTATAATTATTGGCGTGCTTGTAATAATTTGGTTGAGCAACCGTGGTTCAACCCTGTAATATATTTTATGCTACTGGCTTATTGTATCAAGAAATTGTCTACCAGTGAGGAGGATTTCTCTCATACTGGACTCAAAAGATTGGTTTCTCAATAAATATTTTTATTGGAAAACCGGTCGCGACAAGCTTGGTACCAGAGCCAGGCTGACTGTAGGAAGCCACTAGGTGCGATCGCTAATTAGTTATTAGCATGATAGAGCTAATTTATATTTTTGCAATTGTAGTCATTTTCTGTCAGTCAGCATAAATTTATGATCTGACCCTGCAGAATTTTTGCCTACTTTTGTAGATGGCCAACAACAGCTGCGAGTCTCAGACCTTCGCCAACGTGCTCGATGGGTTCGTCAAACTTCTTTCTTTCATCGTGCAGGTCGCGATGGGGCCATCCGTGCGCCCAGTCTTCACACTCTGCCAGCACCGAGTCAACTACAGTCTGACCATGCACCAGGCCGCGGTGCAGTTCAAGGGAGGGCGTGGTGAGTTACGCCGCTTCCGGTTCATGGGAAGAGCAATGCCTACGGAGAGGCATGCTATGCAGATGGCAGCCCGCGAGGCGATAGCTCGTCTCAGGGATGTCCTTCCCGCGATGAAGACTCGTCGCTACCGTTATCTTCCATGCCATGTGCCTTACACCTGTCACTACGCATACTCCTGCGCCAGAGGAGAACGAGACGAGGCTTTTGAGATGCTCATTGAGTATCTCCGGGCCCGCCTTCGACAACCTGGTGGACGACTTCGTAGCTACCCGCATGGACTCAGTCCATGGCTGTGCTGCCAACAGGAGGGAGCTCCTACCCATCGCTCCGCCACTGACTTTTGTCTCATCATCAGCATCTTTTACGCCTGCTCGTCGCCTGCCTTCTACCGAAGAATTCAACCAAGTCATTGCGCCTACTCCAGCGCGCACTGCACCAACCTTCGCGCCCACTCCTGTACGTGTTGCTCCGCCCCTGGCAACCGCTCCGTCCGCTCTGCGCAACACTACTCGTATGGAACCTATTAGCGAGGAGGAAGTCGAGTCCCCAACCTCGCTACGCCTCGCCCTCGGCAGGGCAAAGGAGGTCGTCAACATCTCCGCCTGAGTACGCTTAGCTGCCGTGTATTGTACCGCTTGTAAGATATGTACATAGGTTGTGAGAAGTAGCCTGTTTGCGCATCATGTAGGATCTGGAGAAGTGCACTAGCCTAAATAACATGTCAGGATTTCGTACGCATATCCTGAGTGATGTATTGTATAATGACCAACCGCGTGTAAGATATGTAATGAGCAGTCCTTCTCCGTGCGCAAGTCGATTTGTTTTTCTTAAGTAAGCCGAGTTATTAAATTATATCTGCCAACTTTATGCATTTATGGTTTTGTTTTGCGACTCTTTCCGCTTTTCTTATGAGTTTTACAAAATATATCCCCAGAGTGAAAAATGTCTCATCCTTGGACACCCTCCATGCCAACTCCACCAGAGGAAAATTATGATACGCAACCCAACAACGAGTTCACCCAGGGACAGTCAAGCCAACAGGGCAATGAATCGGCACTTTCACAAATGTGCCGCCTTTATGAGAAAAGTCAGCAACAACATCGTGAGATGATAAACCAAGTCATCAACATGGGGAATCATCATGGACAGTATCAGCAGCATTCCAAGTTATCTGAGCTACAGAAGACACGTCCTCAAACATTTTCTCACACTGACAAGCCTCTTGAAGCCGAGGACTGGCTTCGAGATATGGAGAGGAAATTGATTATTGCAAAATGTTCAGATCTCGAGAAAGTACTATATGCTCCACACTATCTCACAGGAGCAGCCGCATCGTGGTGGGACAATTTTCTGCACATGCATCCCAACGAAACTGACATAACCTGGAATGATTTCAAGGAAGGTTTCCGTGGTGCACATATTCCTAAGAGTATTATGAAAATCAAGAAGAGAGAATTTGATGACCTCAAACAAAGGAACATGACAGTGTCAGATTACAACAGTCAATTTACCCTATTATCCCGCTACGCCAATGAGGAGCATATGACTGAAATCAAGAAGATGGAGAAATTCCTTGACGGTCTGGCGCCCGCGCTTAAATGCCAACTGGTCGTGCACACTTTTCCTGATTTTAAAACACTGGTGGACAAAGCCATTACTCTGGAAAATGAGAGACGCAGTCTGGAAGATATCCGCAAACGAAAAAGGGACCAGACTAATCACGCTCGCAATCACCGAAGCAAGACAGATTTTCAAAAGGGTGGGACACACAAATTCTCATCCAATGCCTCACGCCCAATCAAGAATTTTCATGCAAGGGACAAGGAATTCACCTATCGCCCCGACGTTACTTGTTACGCTTGTGGAGAAGAAGGGCACTATGCCAAACAGTGCCCCAAGCCAAGGAGTTCAACCCCAAAGCCGAAAAACGGCGGCAATAATTCAGCACCCAAGCGAAACAATTTCAATCCCAACAATAACCACAGGAAGGGTCATCTGAACCACGTAACCAAAGAGGAGGCACAAAATGCTCCGGATATCGTACTCGGTACGTTTCCTGTCAACACAATACCTGCAATGGTTTTGTTTGATTCTGGAGCTTCTCACTCTTTCATTTCGAAAAGTTTTGCTTTGCAAAATAAGTTTTCGATACTTCCTTTGGAGAAATCCATGATCATCAAGTCCCCCGGGATTCAGCAAGTTTCTCAGAATTACTGTCAAAATGTGGTCATTGAGTTCGAAGGATTGGAGTTTCACGCAAATCTTATTGTATTGGAAAATAAAGGACTGGATGTCATCCTAGGAATGGATTGGCTAACCACCAATAAAGGTTTCATCGACTGTTACAACAGGACCGTGATTCTCACACACCACCAAGGGAAAACAATAAGAGTATCAGCCAAGGAAGGAAGAAGACCCCGGCAACCGAGATTAAATAAGGTGGACGTTTCTGAGCTAAACAAGGTTCCAGTAGTGTGTGAATTTCCAGATGTATTCCCTGAAGAGCTGCCAGGCATGCCACCAGACCGAGAAATAGAATTCCGCATTGAGCTAGCGCCAGGAACCGCCCCCATATACAAGAAACCATACAGAATGGCACCATCCGAGTTGGTCGAGTTGAAGAAGCAAATAAAGGAGTTACTGGAAAAAGGATACATTCGAGCCAGCTCCTCACCTTGGGGATCACCAATTTTATTTGCCAAAAAGAAGGATGGAACGCTGAGATTATGTATTGACTATCGAGCACTTAACATGGTCACAGTCAAAAACAAATACCCGATGCCAAGAATAAATGATTTATTTGATCAACTTGCTCAGGCCAAGGTATTCTCAAAAATTGACTTAAGGTCTGGATACCATCAATTGAAGGTACGAACGGAAGATATCCCCAAAACAGCCTTCACCTCCAGATATGGACTGTACGAGTTCACAGTGATGCCATTTGGATTAACTAACGCCCCAGCATATTTTGTTCACCTCATGAACAAAGTATTTATGAAGTTTATGGACAAGTTCGTCGTGGTATTCATCGACGATATACTGGTATATTCCAAGACACCAGAAGAGCATGCAGAACATCTCAAGATTGTGCTAGGAGAGCTAAGAAAACACCAATTGTATGCCAAGTTCAGCAAGTGCGAATTTTGGCTAAGACAAGTAGGTTTTCTAGGCCACGTACTGACTCAAGACGGTATCGCAGTGGACCCAGAGAAAGTCAAGGCCGTACTTGACTGGAAATCACCAGCCAGCGTAACGGACATACGGAGTTTCTTGGGAATGGCAGGATATTACCGCAGATTTATTGAAGGATTTTCCACCATAGCCAAGCCTATGACACAGTTGCTCAAGAAAGATAAGAAATTTGAGTGGACAGAAGCCTGCGAGAAAAGTTTCCAAGAGCTAAAGCGGAAATTAACAACAGCATCGGTATTAATTGTACCCGACATACACAAGAATTTTGAAGTATATTGTGACGCGTCCAGAAAGGGTCTCGGATGCGTGCTGATGCAAGAAGGTAAGGTTGTCGCCTACGCCTCAAGGCAACTTCGCAAGCATGAGGAAAATTATCCCACTCATGACTTAGAAATGGCAGCAGTTATTCATGCACTCAAGGAATGGAGGCATTTCTTACTTGGGAATCGATGTGAAATATATACGGACCACAAAAGTCTCAAATATATTTTCACGCAGCCAGAACTAAATTTACGGCAACACCGCTGGTTGGAATTGGTAAAGGATTATGATGTTGGGATCCATTACCATCCAGGGAAAGCAAATGTAGTGGCCGATGCCCTGAGTCGGAACCCCAGCTCCGACGGAAACTATCTGCACAGCTTGAGGCCCGAATTCCATCAAGAATTTGCCAAGCTCAACTTGATAATGGTAGCAGAAGGCACCATATCAAACTTGGAAATACAACCCAACCTTGTGGAGAAAATTAAAGAAGCTCAGCCCGGTCACCCCAGCATTGAAGGAATTAAAAGAAAGTTGAGTATGGGCAAGGCCTCGGAATTCGTAATAGACAATGAAGGAATATTATGGTACGGAGAAAGGCTATGTGTGCCAAACATAGAAGACCTTAAACAGCAAATTTTAGCTGAAGCACACACCACTCCATATTCGATCCACCCTGGAGGAACCAAAATGTATAAGGATATTCAGGAAAGATTTTGGTGGCACGGTATGAAGAGGGACATAGCCGCCTTCATTGCATGTTGCGACTCATGTCAACGTATAAAAGCTGAACATCAGAGACCAGCCGGACTACTGCAACCTAACAAAATACCTAAGTGGAAATGGGATGAAATAGGGATGGATTTTATTGTCGGACTACCTCGGTCACGACACGGGAATGATGCCATATGGGTCATCACTGACAGGTTGACCAAAGTGGCACACTTTATTCCAGTGAAGACAACCTACACCACTCAGAGGCTTGCCAGGATTTATCTTTCCCGCATAGTTTGTCTGCACGGTGTCCCGAAGACTGTAATATCCGACAGAGGCACTCAGTTCGTCTCAAGATTTTGGGAGCATTTACAACAGGCTCTGGGAACCCAACTAGCCTTCAGTACCGCATACCACCCACAGACTGATGGACAAACAGAACGCGTAAACCAGGTTTTAGAAGACATGCTGAGAGCATGTGTCCTCACATATGGAACCAGTTGGGAAGAAAGCCTGCCATACGCCGAGTTCGCGTATAACAATAGCTACCAGGCCAGCCTACAAATGGCACCATTTGAGGCCTTATACGGACGAAGGTGTCATACCCCGTTAAATTGGTCAGAGACCGGAGACAGCCGCATCTTCAGACCAGACATGCTCAGAGAAGCCGAGGAGAAGGTCAAGCTAATCAGAGACCGACTTAAGACCGCTCAAAGTCGACAGAAGAGTTATTATGATCAGAAACATCGTAGGGTCAGCTTCGAACCAGGTGAGTTCGTATACCTGAGAGTGTCCCTGATGAGAGGATTGCAACGGTTTAAGATTAAAGGAAAGTTAGCACCAAGATTCATTGGACCATTCTGTATAGTGGCACGAAGAGGCACTGTAGCCTACCAGCTAAACTTACCCGAAGACTTGTCCGACATTCACGACGTGTTCCACGGCTCTCAATTAAGGAAGTACGTAAGCAACCCAGAGAAACAAGTATCCCATGAAAACATTGATGTGCAGCCAGACCTCACTTATTGAGAACGTCCCGTAAGAATATTAGAGGAATCTGAAAGGAGGACCCGACAGAAGACCATCAAGTTTTTCAAAGTCCAGTGGAGCAATCACACCGACAGTGAAGCAACTTGGGAAAGCGAGGATTTTCTTCGGACTGAGCATCCACACCTATTTAAGGATCAGCTGAAATCTCGGGGACGAGATTTTTCCTAAGGGGGTAGGTGTTGTGACACTCTAAAATTTTTATTTGGTTTTTATCAAAAATTTTGTGGTTTTTGAGGAGAGGCCTTTTTTTTAAAAAAAAATTCTTTTTTAGAAAAACCTTCCACTTAAAAACTTCCTTTGCCTTGGCAAGGATTTTATTTTTTTTCAAACTTTGGTGTTTGATCTTTTGGAACTTCCTCTCTGTTGGTTCTCTCTCAAATTCATTTTTTTTGGCAGTTTTAATTTGTTTTATTTTAAAATGAAGCTCTATGAAAATTTGGGGATTTTCATATCTTGGAACCACCCTTGACTTTGCATTGTTCCCATGTGGTAAAACCCTCCAAAATCTCCCCTACACCTTGTGATCAACCTAAGTTCTCTGTCCCAGCTAATCCAAACAAGTTTTCGATTTTATTCTAATTATTTTCCCTCTCAAATCAATTCTGAAAATTATCTTGAGCCCAAATGATTTTCAAAGCAAGTACCATATTGCATTTGGGGTTTGACCTCAAACCAACTCCCCTGGATAGTCCTTTGTACCCACAACCCAGAACCATCTTGATCCACTCCTTCTCTTTTCAAAATTTTCAAAATTCAGCCTCTGCAAGTTTGGACCAGATTTGCCAAATTTGATGAAATTCATATCTACACTACTCCAAAAATTCCACCAAAATTCAGGCAAACTATTTGACCAATGAGAAGCCACTCCACCAAGTGTCAGCTCAAGGAAAAATACCTAGATGCCATTTTCATTCTGTCGAACACCTTGCGGGCACTGTTACTGTTCAAAAATTCAGAAAAGTTCAGATTCAGTGTCGTGTGCGTTCGTCAGTTCCTCTCACGCGCTCACAGTGCCTTTGGCACGTTTCTCTCCGCCTCTTCCTACTGTCTGGAGCACCACACGCTCACTTGGCCTCTTCCTGGCGTCGGTGGCACGATGGCCCGCCCTCGCCGGAGTCTTCCGCGGCGTCGGGACCTCCCGTGGCGGCTGACAGGGGGCAAGAACGGCGGCTCAACGCCGTTCCGCGCCGCCCAGTGCTCCCTGAATCTCCGCGTGGCCTCGTGCACGCCAGCGCACCCCCCCTGCACCGTCGCCGTGGCCCGACAGCCCTGGACGCGCTCTCTGCCGCCAACGGACCCGCGCCGTCCCGTTCCGACCAAAGCCTGCCCTAAGCTTCTAATCCAGCTCGATTAGAACCAAAACGGACCCAGTAGACTCCCACGACGGCGCTCGACTCCCTAATCACCCACGACCGAGCACTGCGCCACCGTAATCGCTCGCCGGAGACCCCGTTCACGGCAACCGCCTCGGGCCGCCTATAAAAAGGGCCCCCGAGCTCAACCTCGTGCACGCCTCATCCCCACTCCGCACCAGCGCCACGCCAGGCCGCTCGGAGGACCTCGAGGAGGTCTCCTCCCCCAACTCCGGCCGCCCCGATCCGCCTCGGCCGCCACCTTGATTCGCTCCGGTGAGGCCGTCTCCGGCGCCCAAACCCCGTTCGTTACCCTCTCTAGCTACCAGGAGCATAACCCCCTCTTCAATTTAACCCTTGCAGCCCTCTCCGACGAGCCCCTCGACCACCCGAGCCGCCGTCCGCCAGAGCAAAGCTCGCCGTCGACGTGGTGCTCGCCGACCGCCTCCACCACCATCAACCGATGCGGAAGGGTGCCCTGAGCACGGAGGTACCCTCCGATCTCTCTGCCTCGCCGTGGATCGCCGCCGGCGACCACCGCGGCTCTCGGGCACCGGCGAACTCTGCCGCCCCGTTTGAACATTTGAACCTGACGAGTGGGACCCCACTGTCAGCCTCTCTGCCCTTTCTATCGAACCGTTTTCTAGAAGCGCCTTCGGGCAAATACGTCTTTCCTCTGGGCTGGCGTAATCGCTACCGAAGCGCTTTCTGTTTTTTATAAACTAGCCCCTAGAAAACTTCTGTTTCATTACAGATGAATCCCTGGACAAAAACCTTTATAACTTTTAAACAGAAAAGTATTTTTGGTTGATTCTTTTTCTGTTCTCTTTAAAATTTTGTCTAGTTTTTTTTATCAGATTTATTTGGAAAATATGTGGTATACTTTCTGTGCACTCCTTCGTATTCACGATAGCGCATATATTTTCTTTATACCATAGATACCGAAGGAGGTGACGGAGCCGCGAACTTCACCGAGCTAGGCTCCGACTACTCTGAACCAGGCAAGCATGTTTGAACTTTTGATATGACGAGTGTCTTGGCATGTTTTGCATTTAGTTAGTTTCATGGCATGTTGATAAGCATATCGATGAATGTCATTTTATGCGATAATGAGGTAAGTGAGTTCGATGATCCATAAGTGGATGGATGTGAGTATGAATGGCCATGGGTTGGCATGAAAATGGGTGAGATGGCAGTGTTGTAGCATGCCAGTCTCATGCCAGACTATGTGACTTCAGTGTCAAACCGTGTCGGTCCAGTTCCTCTCATTTTCTTCCCTGTACTACCACACGTTTTCCGCAAGGAATATGGTTTAGTAAGTTGCAAACTGCTTTTCTGGTACACACAAAAAGGAGAGGCCGTGATGATGGTTCCATGGCCCTGGATTAAAGCCAGTCATCCGGTCAGGGGGCATGGGTGTTTCCGGTTGGGACCGAGAGGGGGGCACCCCTTAGAGCGCGCGTATATAAATTTGATCCCATGCTATTCGAGATTGTGATCTCCCCGTCTCAAAAGTTTTTCTTGGACGATGTCTAGGGTGATTCCTAGCATCAAGAGGTAAGGATGGGTGTGTACTGGTTAGCTGTGTTTTCTTCCGAAATACCGTAAACGGAACTAGTCCTTCGTGACTACGGAAATCCGTTGGCTGTGGGAATAATTTTGTACAAACTCTGCAGAGTCATATATCCCTCCAAATCATCTATTCCATGTCCAAATTCGTATTATCTTGTCTAACAATGACAGTTTTGATGACAGAGACCCCGGTGATTCGCATGAGTGCTAATTCTGGTTAAATGAATATTCCTGTGGATGGACTAACCCATTTATTCTCATGAATTAAATGTTTATTATGAGTATTATTTACTTGTGAATCAAAGCCCTTTCTGTGATGTCGCCCCGACGTCCGACTGTGGCATTTCTTTTGAAGCCCTTTCTGTGATGTCGCCCCGACGTCCGACTGTGGCATTTCTTTTAAAGCCTTTTCTGTGATGTCGCCCCGACGTCCGAGTGTGGCATTTCTTTTAAAGCCCTTTCTGTGATGTCGCCCCGACGTCCGACTGTGGCATTTCTTTTAAAGCCCTTTCTGTGATGTCGCCCCGACGTCCGACTGTGGCATTTCTTTTAAAGCCCTTTCTGTGACGTCGCCCCGACGTCCGACTGAGGTATTTCTTTTAAGCCCTTTATGTGGTGTCGCTAAGACGCCCGACTCTGGCATCTTTTTCCCTTATATTTAGTTGTTCACATTTCGAGGCGTCGCTTTAGACACCCGATCGGTAATTATTTATGATCTGTTGGGATTTCAGGCGGACTACCGCCATTTCCCTTTTACTGACCTTGTTATGATAATTTTGAATGTACATTGGTGAATTTATTCATGGCGCATCCATGCATGCATTTGTTATATCTTACGTCCGAACTGTCTTGCGAGTACTTTCAAAGTACTCACTGGCTTGTTGATTTGGCCAGATGCTGACGAAGGCGATTTCATGGATGAAGAGTTCGATAGCGAGTCCGACACTTAGAGGAGTCCCAGTCAGTCTCGTGCGACCCTGGATTTGGTCACTGTTTTATATCCGCTTCCGCTACCAAATAAATTCATCGAGCCTCACCTCAACGCTCGATGAGATGATAGACATAGAGTCTTGTATTTCTCTCCCCGCTGTGTTTTTCCACCACCGCCATATCCTCGAGTCAGTAGTATGCCTCCACACCACTGTGTCATGTCCGCCATTATGTATAATTATTGGCGTGCTTGTAATAATTTGGTTGAGCAACCGTAGTTCAACCCTGTAATATATTTTATGCTACTGGCTTATTGTATCAAGAAATTGTCTACCAGTGAGGAGGATTTCTCTCATACTGGACTCAAAAGATTGGTTTCTCAATAAATATTTTTATTGGAAAACCGGTCGTGACATTCTGCCCACCAGCTACTTCGGCTTGATCAAGCGGATGGTGGATTCCTGTCTGCGACTAGAAGTCATCAAGCGATCCGTTTACATTGAGGGTGCCCGCCGGGCCCTTGCCCGTGCCAAGGTGCATTGGGCAAGCTGGATGCAGAGAAGTTGGTGAAGGACGGGCCGCCGGAGGGCAAGCCGCATCGCGTCCCAGAGAAGTATTATGATGGCGTTATGAAGGGTGCTTGCCTCGTGGCCGATGAATGTAGCAAAGACATAATTTTTGAATGAATTCACTTCTGTCATGATTGTAACATAAAGACGAAGTTACTTGCGCTATGTAGCGCTTTTGTAATTTAAAATATTACCTTCTATGCGGCTGTTTATCAAATTCTGAAAGTAGGCCAGTCGTCGGCTTCCACCCCCGTGTAACTAGTACTGGGGTGTTCGTGGAAAACCCGGACACTCTTTATCCAAATATTTGGTCCCTTAAGGAGGTGTCCAGCACAGCGAACTAGGCAATCGGACTATACAGCTTTATAACCTTCACTTAGCCATAGAAGTCTATGATTTTAAATTTTGGCGAAGCCCCTAGAATCCGGAAGTCCGAATTGGGGCGCTATACACACCTATATCGGACAAAACTGAATTAACGCCTAAAGCAGAAAAATCTTGAAGTATTTTAGGACCTCTCGAACAGCAACCAGTCTCTCGCCACGTCATGTCGGATAGTTTTGTGCTTTCTCTACTAAGGTGCTCGTCCGGCAGAACCAGGGCACAATCGCAGTAGTTCTCCCTGCGGTACCTTAGCCGAATTAACGGAACGTAAGGCACCAAACCAAGGGATCCGGGCTATCCCAACCATAACCCAAGACATGATTCAGAGCTGATGCATATAATGCTATAAGTTCGGGGTGCCGCACTGTTGAAAGTGTTCAGACTTGCCTTGCCGTATTATGGGGTAACGTAAAAAAAGCCCCTGGCAAACTACACGTACCAAAGTGTATGGATGCAAAAATAAATAGACATTTATAAAAAATGCGCAAAGAAAAATAAGTAAGCTGACTCTATACGTGGTCTCCCATTGATAAATAATACATATAACCGTATGTTTACAATGTATGCATTAGGCGGAGACAAATAGGATTATTTGACATATCCTCTCCAGGGACATGCTACGTACAAATAGATAAAGCAGAAACAATGATCATGAATAGATTCCACCTGGGTGTTTCTTGCTGTGCGCAAAGCCTGTTGCCTCTTGGTTTCTTCTCCTATGTAAGTCCGACAATCCGGCTATTCTGGAGAAGCTGCGCTAAAGCAATGTTCTTAAGGGTAAAAAGGAAAGGTTACGAAGCAATACCGTACTGTTGACTGAGCCCCTGATATGCCTCCGCCTGTGCCCATGGTATTTTGAGTGTGTAATTGTGTACACGTGGCACGAATGCTGCTTTGCTGGGATTTGAGCGGAGGCCGGACTGCTAGTCCTGCTCTTGTCGTGCCTGCTGATCTTGCTGCGGGGTGTTCCGCCCTCGCTTGACGGATCTTGAAAATGTGGTCGCCGGATTGGTGGTTTGCCGGAGGAGGCCACATTGTACTTCTACCACAAGGGTTGCAGTATGTTCTTCTGTACGGAGAGAGCGGTCCATATTCCCGTTGACTGTTATGACCCCGCGTGGGCCTGGCATCTTGAGCTTGAGGTATGCATAGTGTGGTACTGCATTGAATCTGGCGAATGCGGTTCGTCCGAGCAGTGTGTGGTAACCACTGCGGAAAGGGACGATATCGAAGATTAGCTCTTCGCTTCGGAAGATATCCAGAGATCCAAAGACCACTTCCAACGTTGGATAGCCCGTGCAGCGGGCCTCTACTCTAGGAATGACAACTTTAAAGGTGGTATTGGTGGGCTTGATCCTTGAAGGATCGATGCCCATCTTCCGCACTGTGTCCTGATAAAGCAGGTTCAGGCTGCTGCCTCCATCCATAAGGACTCTTGTGAGGTGAAATCCGTCTATAATTGGGTCTAAAACCAATGCGGATGAACCCCCATGGCGGATGCTAGTAGGATGATCCCTACGATCAAAGGTGATCGGACAAGTTGACCATGGGTTGAATTTGGGGACGACTGGCTCCATCGCATATACGTCCCTTAGTGCTCGCTTCTGTTCCCTCTTGGGGATGTGGGTGGCGTAGACCATGTTGATCGTTTTCACCTGGGGGGGATTTCTTCTACCCCCCCTCGTGTTCGGACGCCGGGGCTCATCGTCATCGTCGCTATGTAGCCCCTTGTCCTTGTTTTCGGCGTTTATTTTGCCGGCTTGTTTAAATACCCAGCAGTCTCTGTTGGTGTGGTTGGTTGGCTTGTCCGGGGTGCCATGAATTTGGCACGAGCGCTCTAGTATACGGTCCAGACTGGACGGTCCTTGATTGTTACGCTTGAATGGCTTCTTCCACTGACCGGATTTGGATACGCTGAATCCGGCATTGACCGCCGTATCCTCGGTGTTGTCGCCGTTGTTTTGTCGCTTGTGTCTATTGCGCCTTGGCTTGCCATTATTGTCCCGGACATCTGAAGTTCCAGAATGTGGCATAGTGCTACTGCAAGCCAACCAGCTGTCCTCACCCGCGCAAAAGCGGGTCATTAGTGTCGTAAGAGCTGCCATGGACTTGGGTTTCTCCTGGCCGAGGTGTCTGGCGAGCCACTCGTCACGGATATTATGCTTGAAAGCCGCCAGGGCTTCGGCATCAGGACAGTCGACTATTTGGTTCTTTTTAGTTAGGAACCGAGTCCAAAATTTCCTGGCTGATTCTCCGGGCTGTTGAGTAATGTGGCTCAAGTCATCGGCATCCGGAGGTCGCACATATGTGCCCTGGAAGTTGTCAAGGAATGCGTCTTCCAGATTTTCCCGACTGCCAATGGAATTTGTGGGCAGGCTGTTTAGCCAGTGCCGGGCAGGTTCTTTGAGCTTAAGGGGAAGATATTTCATGGCATGTAGATCATCTCCGCGGGCCATGTGAATGTGGGGAAGGAAATCCTCGATCCATACCGTGGGGTCTGTGGTGCCATTGTATGATTCGATGTTTACGGGTTTAAACCCTTCTGGGAATTCATGATCCATCACTTCATCAGTGAAGCATAGGAGGTGTGCAGCGCCTCTATGTCGGGCTATGTCGCGGCGCAGTCGGGCTATGTCGCGGCGCAGTCCGGCTGCGTCTGACTGGTTGTATTTGGCCCGACCGGATTTTCTGTTAGTATATCCGGTATGACGGTCATCGTCGTGTGCTTCAGCGCGCTCCCGTGATCCGTAGATCGATCTTAGTTGTCCTGCGATGTTATCCACTTTATCGCGCAGGTCCTGAGTATTGCCCCGGGCTGTAGTAAACCGACGCGGGGGTACGGGCTGGTATTTCGGCTGATATGTCGTTTTGTCCTGACCTCGAGGCGGTCGGTCAGCCGTGGGGCGCTCGAGTCCATATTCCTTGGCTGCCAGGACTTCTGTCCGTCTGTCTGTGAGCAGATCTTTATCAGCTTGAAGCGGCTGCTGCTTCTTTTTCAGGAATCTCGCAGTGGCAATAAGCCTGTGCTTGAAGCGCTCCTGCTCTGCGGGGTCTTCGGGTACGCCGAACTCGTCGTCGCCGAGGCTAATCTCATCTTCGGAGAGGGGCATGTAGTTGTTCTCCTACGGATACCCGTCTGTCGCCTGATCATCTGGGCTGTCATGCCCGTATTCCTGTTTGGCCTGCTCGAAGGCGGGCTGTTCGGGGTTATATTCATCATCGGCACCGTCCGAATTATTATCGTCTCCGGTACCGGTATTGCCTTGGCGGGGCTTAGAGCGGCGCTGACGATGCCCATTGTCGGTGTCAAAACCGGCGGATCTCGGGTAGGGGGTCCCAAACTGTGCATCTAGGTGGATGGTAACAGGAGACAAGGGACACGATGTTTTTACCCAGGTTCGGGCCCTCTCGATGGAGGTAAAACCCTACTCCTGCTTGATTAATATTGATGATATGGGTAGTACAAGAGTAGATCTACCATGAGATTGGAGTGGCTAAATCCTAGAAGCTAGCCTATGGTATGATTGTTGTTCGTCCTACGGACTAAAACTCTCCGGTTTATATAGACACCTGAGAGGGGTAGGGTTACACAGAGTCGGTTACAATGGGAGGAGATCTTCATATCATATCGCCAAGCTTGCCTTCCACGCCAAGGAAAGTCCCAGCCGGACACGGGACGGAGTCTTCAATCTTGTATCTTCATAGTCCGGGAGTCCGGCCAAAGGTCTTAGTCCGTAGACACCCCCTAATCCAGGACTCCCTCAGTAGCCCCTGAAACAGGCTTCAATGACGACGAGTCCGGTGCGCAAGTTGTCTTCGGCATTGCAAGGCGGGTTCCTCCTCTGAATATTTCATAGAAGATGTTGAACACCAGGGTAGTGTCCGGCTCTGCAAAATAAGTTCCACATTCCATCGTAGAGAGAATAATATTTGTATCAATTGGGTCTGCTGACATATTCCGCGGTGTGACATCATGCCACGGCCAAGCTTTTATTAATTTTATTGTTCCACCTCAGCGCGTTTAGCGAGGCGGTTTCCTTGCCACGTCTTGTCAAAGCAGTGATCGTGTCCCCTTATTCCGGGATTCTCATCAATACGGGCGTGGGTAACCCAACCGCGCCATTAACCGCGGCGCTTGGGAGATAAGCGAGTTTTATTAGGCCGGTGGGGGTCTCGTAGTTTTGGCTGCCCATATAAGGGGATAAGAATCCGCCCTTTCCATTCACGCCTTCTTCCTCCTCTGCTTATCTGTCCCTGTGCGCTCGAGCTCCAGCGCCCAAGCCCGCACTTCCCACCTCAACCTTCTCCAACCATGTCCGGAGCGGGAGGTAGATGGATGGCCTCCTCCGTTACGGAGGGGCAAATCAAGAAACTGAGGAAGGACGGATACTTGTCTAACGACATTGCGCACCGGCTTCCAGATGTGGGCAACTCATCCCCACCCCCAGGCCCCATGAGAGGGCTGTTTTTCTTCCCCATTTCCTCCACGTACTGGTTTTCCTCTTCACCCGTTCGTCCGGGGGCTCATGTTCTACTACGGCCTGGACTTCCACGATCTGGCCCCGAACTTCATCCTTAATATCTCGGCGTTCATCGTCGTGTGTGAGGCCTTCTTCCGCATCCAGCCCCACTTTGGCCTATGGCTGAAAGTCTTCAGCGTCAAGCCGAAGGTTGTGAAAGGCTGACAAGCAGAATGCGGAGGTGCCATGGTGGGCAAGATAGCCAACGTCACCTGGCTTGAGGGTGCCTTCGTGGAAACCATCAAAGGGTGGCAATTGGGGTGGTTTTATATCACCGAGCCGCGTGACCCTTAGTGGGTGGCGGCCCCTGAATTTCGATCCGGCTTCCCCACCCGGCTCACATCTTGGAAAGAGACGGGCCTGTCATGGGGCAATCCGGAAGAGGTAATCGGAGTTCAAACCTGCGTCCGAGACCTGGTGACCAAGAAGGTCAAGCTTGTCAACGTGTTCCAGGTCACGCTCTTCCGCCGGATCCTCCCGTGTCAACGACGGGACTTCAATTTGTGGGAGTTCGACCCGGACCAGCACCAGACTCTATCCCGGCTCTTCGAAACGAAGCACGAAGACGCCTGGAAGGTGCTTTTCAAGAGTTCCAAGGTCTCCCCTCCCGTCACCGAGGATCGCGGATTCTGCGCCAAACGTCAAGCCTCCGAAGTAAGCTTACATTTAGTCCCTTACGGGATACCCGAATCTCATAGTGTGACTTCATGTGGGATCTAAACTCCCGTTCCTTTGACAGGACTGGAAGAGGACATCCGGACAGTTTAACTGTCCGGCTCCTTTGCCCGAAGGCCCAGCAAACGCGCAATTAGCAAAGCTATTAGTGCCGGCACCTCACGTGGTGCCGGAGAAGAAGGCCAAGGAGAAGGCCATGGGGACCCGAAAGAGTTCCCGGTGTCCGGGGGCGTCGGATTTGCCCGACAACCCCAACGCTCCCTCCGCTTCCAAAGAAGAGGAAGAGGAAGAAGAAGGAGAAGCCTCGTCCCCTCCAACGGGGGGAGGCACGAAAAGAAAGGCCGCCCCAACTGGGGAAGCCGGAGGGTCCAAGAAGGAGAAGTCCCTTCTACTGGACTATGCCCCTAATGTCGAAGACGGCGATGGGGAATGGCCATCCAGGGTCAAGCCCCTGGCAACATCGTAAGTGTACGGCTGCCCGAACTACTTATGGTGCTCCTCTAGTATTTGATAGCTCCTCATGCCAAATTTTAACAATGCAGCCCTCCTAGAGCTCAGCTTGATGATTCGACGAGCGGCTCCTTGGGCTCGTCAGACGTGAATAGCGCTTCACTTCCGACGGCCTCCTCCCCTCTCCCTACGGACGACGCGGAGGTGGAGTCCCAGAGGGGACTAAACCAGGAGGAGGTGGTTTTAGAGGCGCCGCAAGGAGACCTCCCGGACTCCAGGGCCGAAGGGGATGAAGCCCCGGAGGGATCCAAGTCCGGCCCAGGGCTGGGCACTGCTCCGGAACCATCAACGGTTCCGGGGTCCAACAGGCAGCGCCTTCATAAGAAGGGCAAGCCTACGACGCTGGTGACCTCCATCCATCTGGAGGCGCCGGACAATTTGCTGGAGGCGCTTAACGGCACCTCCATCAACGAGGAACACCGCACTATTATGAGTGCGTTGATTCAGAAGGTTCAGTCCGCCAAGAGCGGGCTGACGGAAGCATGTTCAAGCCTGTTAACGGGCTTTGAGGTATGTGTTTGAAAACATATATATAAAAAATAGTACCGCATAGGCAGTAGCCCCTGATGCTCAGTTCAGTGTTCGGAAAGAAAAGCCGAACTGAGGATCTCAAAAGATATACGTAGGAGTCTAATAGAAATATGTCAATATGGGAATGGAGGCTGCGCTACTGACCTCTGCCGCACTGACTGCAGAGGTCAATGCCTTGAAGGAAAGCCTCGAGCGGTCCGAGAGCGAGCTCGGCCGTGCCAAGAAGCAGCTCGAGGATAAAGAGGGTACATAGTTCCTCCTATAAATGTATATAGAAATACATGGTTGCATAATAATAACAGGACCAACATTAATGTTGCAGGAGCCACGACCGAGGTGGCGACCCTGAAAGAGGCGGTCTCGAAGGCCGAAAAGAGTGCGGCCTTGGAGTGCACCGAGCGAGAGAAGCAGGAGGCGCGGGTGGCGGAGGTGCGGCAAGAGCTCCAGGCTCTCATGAAAAAACACGAGAGTTTGGAGCGTGACTCAAAGACTCGAGAGTCCGAGCTTGCCTTGTCTCTTGAGAGTGCCAAGACCACTAAGGCCGAAGCCCAGAAGGCCCTTTAGGAGATCGAAGCGATGAAGAAGATAGCGGCGGGTAAGGCATTCTTTCTGCAAAGCAAAAATATAAAAGTTAATTATCTGCTACTTACCCGAATCCGGAGCTCTCCAGGAGCGTTTGCCGATCTGCCCCGTAGTGTGTCTGATGCCGCCGCATACTACCGAGCCGAAGAAGGGAGCTCAACGGAAAAAGTGTTCTGGTCTCAGTATGCTGAGGCCGAACAGCCGGTGCCCCTGAGCGACCAGCTGAAGCAGTTGGTCGAGCTCCACAAGGTGGCCGAACAGGCCATGAAGGGCCTCATAGCTCGGCTGTGGCCTAGAGAAGTCATGCCTGGGAGCTACTTCGGTCTGGTGCGGCGACTGTTGGACGCGTGTCCGTGGATTGAGGTCGTCAAGCGCTCCGTTTGTATTGAAGGTGCCCGTCGGGCCCTTGCCCGTGCTAAGGTGCACTGGGGCAAGCTAGACGCGGAGAAGCTGTTGACGGACGCGCCACCACCGGGCAAGGAGTATAATAATGGCGTTCTGAAGGGTGCCCGCCGCATAGCGGATGAGTGCTCCAAAGATGTAATTTTTGAGTAAACTCGCATTTGTTATCCTATACGCTGAAGCTTTGTTCATATGCGTTAAGCAACGCTTGTTAATTTAAAATATTACCTTCTGTGCGGCCATTTATCAAAATCTGAGAGATGCAAGTCGTCGGCTTCGACCCCCATGCCATGAGTGCTGGGGTGTTTGGGATAAACCTGAGCGCTCTTGTTCCCATTCTTGGGTCCATCTAGGGAGGCGTTCAGCACAACGAACCAGGTCGTCGGACTTATAATGCTTTATCACTCTCACTTATCCATAGAATTCTATAATTTTAAATTTCGGTGAAGCCCCTAGTATTCGGAAGACCGAGTTCGGGGCGCTATCCACGCCTAGGCCGGTTAAGTACCGTTCCTCGCTCGAATCGGCATAAGTCTTTAAGGACTCGAAAAAACCTCGCGAACAGCGATCGGTCTCTCACGCTATCATGACAGTTAGTTTTAACTTTCTCTACTGAGGTGTTAACCCAGCTCAACTGGGGCATAATCGCAGTAGTTCTCCTAGCGCTACCTTAGCCAACAATGCGGAACATAAGGTACCAATACATGGGAGCCGGGCAAACCCAACTATTGACCAAAGACATGATTCGGAGCCGATGCATATAGTGCTATAAGTTCGGGGTGCCGCACTCGTTAGAGTGTTTGGTCTTCTCACACCATGTTATGGGGTGTTGTAAGCCCCTGGTGTATTATCCGTACCAAAGTGTACGGTTGCAGAATGTCATGACTGAACATATTTGTATATAAAAATAGATAAGTACAATAATAGGTAAGAGCTATATATTGTTTGTTAAAAAAGGGCTGCTGCGAAAGCAGAACGATACAAAAAGTGCGGTAAGCAAGAGATGGGAGAATTTGACATATTCCTCTCCAGGGGCAAGCTGCGGGATTGTAAGATAAACAGGTATTAAACTCGTTATAGAGACCACCTGGACTTTTGACGTGGCTTGCTTCCTCCCTGGCTGTTGCATCGTGGGTTCGGCGATTGAATTGCCAGACAGGCCTTCCAAATAGTTGGGTCCTGAAAGTGTGTGAAAAGGAAAACAGCGAAATAGGGAGCCCCCTAGTGCGGTTGAGCCGCATTCTGGGTGTGTCGTTGTTGTGCCCCTCCCCTTATGCCCATGGTATTTCTAAGGCGTAATTATGTACGCGTGGTACCAGTATCGCCGTATGGTGGGGGCTGGGGTTGGGGCCGCACTGCTATGCTTGCTCGGGATGTGCCAGCCGGATTTGTTGTTGGTTACTTCGGGCTCGCTTGACGTTGTCCGGACGTTTGGCTCCTGGATTGGAGAACTGCCTTGAGAGGCTACTCTGTACTTCCGCCGCCAAGGCCGCTGTGTGCTCTTCCGTTCGGAGAGAGCGTTCGGTGTTTCCGTTTACCATGATGACTCCGCGAGGTCCTGGCTTCTTGAGCTTGAGATATGCGTAGTGCGGCACCGCATTGAATTTTGCGAATGCAGTTCGTCCGAGCAGGGCGTGATAGCCGCTGCAGAATGGGACTATGTCAAAGATTAACTCCTCGTTCCGGAAATTATCCGGGGATCCGAAGACCACCTCGAGCGTGACCGAGCCTATACAGCTGGCTTCTAACCCTGGTATGACACCTTTGAAGGTTGTCTTTGTGGGTTTAATCCTTGAAGGATCGATGCCCATTTTTCGCAGTGTGTCCTGGTAAAGCAGGTTCAGGCTACTTCCGCCGTCCATTAGACTCTGCTAAGGTGAAATCCATCGCTAATTGGGTCGAGGACCAGTGCGGCGAATCCGCCGTGACGGATGCTGGTGGGATGGTCCCTTCGATCGAAGGTGATCGGGCAGGAGGACCATGGGTTGAACTTTGGGGCGACTGGCTCCAGCGCATAGACGTCCTTGAGAGCATGCTTCCGCTCCCTTTTGGGGATGTGGGTTGCGTATATCATATTCACCGTCCGAACTTACGGGGAAATCCCTTCTGTCCTTTGTTGTTCGGTGGCCGGGGCCCTCCTCGTCATTGCTATGTAGCCCCTTGTCTCTGGTCTCGGCACTTAACTTGCCTGCCTGCTTGAACACCCAACAGTCCTTGTCGGTGTGATTGGCTGGCTGTTCGGGGGTGCCGTGTATCTGGCACGAGCGATCGAGTATCCGGTCTAAGCTGGATGGGCCCTGAGGGTTTCTTTTGAATGGATTCTTCCGCTGACCTGGTTTAGAGCCTCTGAATCCGGCATTGACTGCCGTATCTTCAGTATTATCACCATTAATGTGGCGCTTATGCTTGTTGCGACGTGACCTGCCGTTGTTATCCTTGGTATCCGAATTGCCGGGGCTCTTGGTTATGTTATTGCTACGAGCTAGCCAGCTGTCTTCTCCCGCGCAGAAGCGGGTCATGAGTGTCGTGAGGGATGCCATAGACTTCGGATTTTCCTATCCTAGGTGCCGGGCAAGCCATTCGTCTCGGATGTTGTGCCTGAAGGCTTCAAGGGCCTCGGCGTCCGGACAATCGACTATTTGGTTTTTCTTGGTTAGGAACCGTGTCCAGAATTGTCTGGCCGATTCCTTTGGCTGCTGGATTATGTGGCTTAGGTCATCGGCGTCTGGTGGTCGCACATACGTGCCCTGGAAGTTGTCAAGGAATGCGGATTCCAGGTCCTCCCAACAAGAAAATTGACTCTGCTGGCAGGCTGTTAAGCCAATGTCGAGCTGGTCCTTTAAGCTTGAGCGGGAGGTACTTGATGGCGTGTAGATCATCACCACGGGCCATGTGGATATGAAGGAGATAATCCTTGATCCATACCGCGGGATCTGTTGTGCCATCGTATGATTCGATGTTTACGGGTTTGAAGCCCTCGAGGATTTGATGATCCATTATTTCGTCTGTGAAGCATAGTGGGTGTACGGGCCATGTGAAGCCCTCGGACGAGCTTGGTCTGTTGTATTCGGCCGGGCCGTACTTATTATGTCCGGCGTGACGGCTAGTGTCACGTGAAGCGGGGCGCCCATGCGATCCGTAGATCGATCTTATTATTCTCCAAGATGTCTCGCAGGTCTGTTGCGTCTCCCCGTACTCTGGTATGTTTTGAGCGGTGTCGGGGTGCGGCTTGGGTTAAGGGCCTGAAGGCCTCTCTATCGCGGCCACGGGGTGGTCGATCGGGCGCATCGTACACTGGTGATGTAGGTTTAGTTGCTTCCTCGTCAAGTTGGGGTAGCAGCCTGCGCTTTGGGTAGCTCTTGGATGGGCGTTCTGGTTTATACTCTTCGGCCGCCAGGACTTCGGTCCATATTTCGGCTTGCAAGTCTTGGTCAGCTCTAAGCTGCTGTTGTTTCTTCTTGAGGCTGCTTGTCGTGGCTATGAGCCTGCGTTTGAAACGCTCTTGTTCGACGGGGTCCTCTGGCACGACGAATTCATCGTCATCGAGGCTTGCCTCGTCTTCGGAGGGAGGCATATAATTGTCGTCCTCATCCTCTTTGTCGGCCGCTCTCTCATGAGGGCTGGCTCCTTCGTCCTCCTGTACTGAATCCTGCTGGAGGGGGTTGTCTTCGGCGCTGTCCGGCGTATTGTTATCTCCGGTGCCAGAATCGCCGTTTTTGCTTTGGCGGGACTTACAGCAGCGCCGCTGACGTCGGCGCTTGGGTTGCTTCTTGGAGGGGTCGTCCTCCGTTTTCTCCTCGCCATCCCCCGCTTTAGGGGTGTCCACCATGTATATGTCATATGATGAGGTGGCTTTCCAGTTCCCTATAGGTGCTGGTTCTTGATCGTCTCCTTCATGCGCGTCCATGCCGTCGATGTCTTCGGAGTCAAAGTCGAGCATGTCGGTTAAATCGTCGATAGTGGCTACGAAGTGGGTGGTGGGTGGGCTATGAATTTCTTCATCGTCCGTATCCCAACCGTGTTGGCCGTAGTCCAGCCAGGGCTCTCCTGGCAAAGAGAGAGACTTTAGCGAATTCAGGATATTGCCGAAAGGCGAGTGCTGAAAGACGTCCGCGGCGGTGAACTCCATGACCGGAGCCCAATCGGGCTTAATCGGAAGAGGTGAGGGATTTATGGAGTCCGGATCGGAGTCCGGCACCTTGGAGTCACGGGCCTTGCGAGGGACTAGTCTGGTATCTGGCTCTATCGCCATAGAGGTTGCAGCTTCCGGGGCGGCGTCCAACCATCCGTCCCCGACTGGCGCAGCGGGCTCCGAGCTAATGGTCGGAGCGGACACCTGAGCGGCGCTCTGGGTGTTGTCCGACGACAGAGCTAAATCATGCCCATCGTGACAGTGCGGCGCGCTCGGTCGTGGCTCGAATCCCTCGAAGATCAAGTCCTCGCGGATATCGGCCGTGTAGTTTAAGTTTCTAAACCTGACCTGGTGGACAGGGGCATAGCTTTCGATCTGCTCCAGATGGCCGAATGAGTCGGCCCGCAGTGCGAAGCCGCCAAATATGAAGATCTGTCTAGGGAGAAAAGTCTCATCCCGACTGTAGCGCGATTGTCGAGCGAAGAAGCCATCGGGCCTAAAGGCAAGGACACAGAGGAACTCTCAATGAAAGCACCAATGTCGGTGTCAAAACCGGTGGATCTCGGGTAGGGGTCCCGAACTGTGCGTCTAGGCGGATGGTAACATGAGACAAGGGACACGATGTTTTTACCCAGGTTCGGGCCCTCTCGATGGAGGTAAAACCCTACTCCTGCTTGATTAATATTGATGATATGGGTAGTACAAGAGTAGATCTACCACGAGATCGGAGTGGCTAAACCCTAGAAGGTAGCCGATGGTATGATTATTGTTCGTCCTACGGACTAAAACTCTCCGGTTTATATAGACACCGGAGAGGGCTAGGGTTACACAGAGTCGGTTACAATGGGAGGAGATCTTCATATCGTATCGCCAAGCTTGCCTTCCACGCCAAGGAAAGTCCCATCCAGACATGGGACAGAGTCTTCAATCTTGTATCTTCATAGTCCGGGAGTCCGACCAAAGGTCTTAGTCCGTCCATCCGGACACCCCCTAATCCAGGACTCCCTCACCCATGCTTTGCTTTCTACTTGGAGGGGTTATCCTATGTTGCCTCATCGCCGTCGGTTTGTTTCGGAGTGTCCACTATGTATATATCGTATGAAGAGGTGGCTGTCCACCGCCCTGTGAGCGGTGGCTCTTGTATATCTCCTGCATCGTCGTTCATACCTTCGATGTCTTCGAAGTCAAAGTCGAACACGTGGTTAAATCATTGATCGTGGCGACAAAGTGGGTGGTGGGTGGGCAGCGAATTCCTTCATCACCTGCTTCCCACCCCAGCCGGACATAGTTCAGCCCAGAGTCTCCTGACAAAGAGAGAGACCTCAATGAGTTCAGCATGTCGCCAAAGGGTGAGTGCTGAAAGATGTCCGCAGTGGTAAACTCCATCACTGGAGCCCAACCTGGGTCGGCTGGCTCGAGAGTGAGCGGACCAGGACCAACAGCCGGATATGAGTCCGGGGATTCAGGATTACAGGCTTCCACAGAAGTGGGACCCATGTTCGGCTCTACCGCCAACAAGTGTGCGGCCTGCGGAGCGAGGTCCAGCCCTCCGTCCATAGGCAACGCAACTTGCCCTGTATTTAGATCCAAGGTTGCTTCGGGGGTGATGTCCAAGGCACTGTCCGACAGCAGGTCTAGGCCGTGCTCGTCGCGGCTGTCCGGCGCTCCTGGCGCAGGCTCGAATCCTCGAAGATCAAGTCTCCGTGGATATCCATCATGTAGTTCAAGTTTCCGAACCTGATCTGGTGGCCAGGAGCGAAGCTGTCGATCTGCTCCAACTGGCCAAGTGAATTGGCCCGCTGTGCGAAGCCGCCGAACACAAAGATCTGTCCGGGGAGAAAAGTCTCACCCTGGACGGTGTTGTTGACGATTCAAGACGCCATCAAGCCTCGAAGCAACGGCATAAAGGAACTCTCAATGAAAGCACCAATGTCGGTGTCAAAACCGGCAGATCTCGGGTAGGGGGTCCCGATCTGTGCGTCTTAGGCTGATGGTAACAGGAAGCAAGGGACACAATGTTTACCCAGGTTCGGGCCCTCTCGATGGAGGTAAAACCCTACTTCCTGCTTGATTAATATTGAAGATATGTGGAATACAAGAGTAGATCTACCATGAGATCGTAGAGGCTAAACCCTAAGAGCTAGCCTATGATGGTATGATTGTAATTGTGATCGGCCTTCTAAGGACCATGCTCTCCAGTTTATATAGACACCGGAGAGCTAGGGTTTACATGGAGTCGGTTACAAGGAAGGAAATATAATATTCGGATCACCAAGCTTGTCTTCCATGCAAAGGAGAGTCCCATCCGGGCACGAGCCGAAGTCTTGAGTCTTTTATCTTGACGCTTCTATAGTCCGGAAGATGAATACAGTCCGGCTGGCCGGATACCCCCTTATCCAGGACTCCCTCACCCCTCCCGCAAAAACGACTAATTCCACAGCACCAGAGAATATTACATCACACCGTCCGTACTTCATCGCCCTTTCTCCCCTTCCCTCTCAAAACCCTAGACTTCTCATCCACCGGCGCACCATAGCCCACTCACTGCCAGCGGCATCCACCTCACCGGATCTGCTTCTGCGGCCGCATCTACCCCTCCCACCTCCCCTAGAAACAAGTAGACTGCTCATCCACCACTATACCACAACCCATTCAGTGCCGGCCTTGTCCACGGTGCCGCGCCGGATCTGCTTCATAGGTACTCTCGTCAACCGCCGCGCATGTGCAGCGGCTCATTCGTACTCCCCATCGGAGACGCATCGTCCACACACCCCGGAGCTGCCCCATCGACGCCCCTGTCGACGGCCTCTGATCCTCTTCGCCCACACCTTCCTCAACCCTACCGGAGCTGCTTCGCCGACAGCTTCCTCAACCCTACTGGAGCCGCTTCACCGACACCATCGTCAACCCTACCGAAGTAGCTTTGCCTATACCATTCTCAAACCTACCGGGGCCGCTTTGCCAACTCACAAGTCCACGGCCTCAGATCTGCTTCCTCGCACCCTCATCCAACCTACCGGAGCAGCTTCTGATGCCCCGTCCACGGACGCAGATCCGCATCGTTGACACCACCCTTAACCCAACCACCGGAGCAGCTTCTGACACCCCGTCCACGGTCGCAGATCCGCATCGTCGACTCCATCCTTAACCCAACCACTGGAGCAGCTTCTGATGCCCCGTCCACGGCCACAGATCTGCATCGTCGACACCATCCTTAACCCAACCACTGAAGCAGCTTCACCTATACCCTTGTCCACGGCCACAGATCCACTTTGCCCACATCGTAGTCCACCCTACCGGAGCCGCTCCACAAACACCCTACTCGATGGTTCTAGATCTCCTTACCGGACCTCGACAGCCAGCGCAGCATCATCAACCTTGACATTTCTAACCTGATTCCCACTGTCTGGAGAGATGCCAAGCACCTGCCACGGCCTAGGTACTTGTCACCTTTAAACCTGTCCAGCATCACCTGCCCGATGTACTTCAAATATACTAACCGGTCGCTATTACCTGTTATGCAACTGGCAAAAACTACAAGGACGATGTTTCTTCTGGATCTAACAGCTTGGCCAACCAAGATCCTGGACTGAGGCATTGCTATGATCTTGTAAGCGTGTCTCTCTCTCTCTCTCTCTCTTGTATTGTTCTGTGCCTGCCAGCGTGCTTTGCTAGGATTTTCGACCAGTAATCCCTTTGTGCAAACAATGATTTCTACTACTGGCTGCTAAATTAGATATGTAGATGTCATACATGATACTACCTCGTACCTCGGTTCCTAAATATAAGTCTTTCTAGAGATTCCACTATAGGCTACACGGAGCAAAATGAGTGAATCTACACTCGAAAATGCATCTATATACATATGTATGTGGTCCATACTGGAATCTCTACAAAGACATATATTTAGTAATAGGGGCAGCACATTACACAAAATTGTAGGTGGCATGTAGGAATTCCAGTGCACTACATTAGGCTCCCTTAGAGTGCCTGCTAGTCCAACATACAGAGTCATGGCTAGTTTATGGTACACACACAATCATTAATTGGTGGTTTAAATATGCACACGGGATATGCAATGTAGTATCATGTAGAGATGTCTGAAATTAGCCATGTCAACTTGCATATAGGGTTACACAATGAAAAAGTACAAGATGTATGTGGCAATTTCATGGAACATTGTGGCGACCGGTTTTCCGGGTATTAATTTCCAGAAAATGGCCCTTGTGCTCACCAGCCCTAGGATTACTGTTAGCTGATGAGGCACCAACTTGATACAGAAATTCCAAGCAAAATGCAAAATATGTAGTACAAGACCATTCTGGCCTGTGAGTACAAAAATTTGGTTTCTAGTGGTTGATGGCGGAAGCGGTTTGTGGATCATCAGCGTCTATGGGACTCCATTTCCCATAGGAACAGCTGACCAGGTTAACTCCTATCTTCGCGAGGCTGCTATCACCATTGCTTAGGTTCCGGGGCTGTCATCACGGTCGCTCCTCTCCGCGCAAGAAATCTGGCCAAGACAATAGCCAGGGACAAGCCAGTGAGTACTTTTGAATGTACTCGCAAACATTATGAACACGGGTATAATATAACAACGATAATTATGTACTGAAATATTTTATGATCATGACGTCAGTCACAATTAAAATAATAAAATCTCTGATGCATGCAAGCATGTTATTTATGGATATGGAATGACATAGTAGTAATAAAATGCACTGATCGAGTGTCTGAAGCGACGCCTCGAAAGGTTAGTAAACAAAGAGAAATGCCTCAGTCGGGCGTCTAAGCGACACCACATAAAGGGTGTATAAAATAAATAACAAGCATGCCACAGTCGGGCGTCTCAGCGACACCACATAAAGGGCTCATAAAGTAAATAAATAACAAGCATGGCACAGTCGGGCGTTTCAGCGACACCACATAAAGGGCTTATAAGGTAAATAAATGACAAGCATGCCACAGTCGGGTGTTTCAGCGACACCACATAAAGGGCTTATAAGGTAAATAAATGATAAGCATGCCACAGTCGGGCGTCTCAGCGACACCACATAAAGGGCTTATAAATAATCACAGTGAATATCGAGGAGGTAGAACCATCCCAGGGATATTCGATAATGCCAATAATATAACGGGTTAGTCCACAACAAGATAATAATCATAATCATCACAAGTCTCAAGTCGTGATCCCAGTTCTGGTTTAACAGTTTCCCCTCCGAAGACCGACACTAAGACCGACACTTGACCCATCCCAGACTGTAATCCTAAACCATGGACACGGCTATTCGAATAGGTTTAATCTCTGCAGAGAGTGTACTCTTTACCCACGAGTAACAGATTCCTTTAGTCCATCAGGACTAATTCCGTCTACGGCCTTTTAATTGAAAACACACCTATCCGCACACACCAGCCTAACTTACCGGTGTCTGGAATCACACACGACACCCGTTAAGCGAAACTCTAAGTGGGGAGGCTACAACCTCGACGTAACATGGGATCACAAAATTTATACCGCACGCAAACTAGGGGAGCTACCCCTTCGGCTACAACCGAAACACCCATGCTCCCGGACCAGGTGGCATGTCTACCGGATGCCTCTGGTATATTCCACCATGGCCTCTCTGTACGGTGTGTGCTAGGAAAGGGGTTGACAACTTACTGAACCGTACCCTACCTATGGCAGGGACAAGTGGCAGCAGGAGGTTTAAATATTCCCTTCATGATTAGCATAACAATATATACTTCAACTAACAGACAGAAACACCACGCGACATACCCCTCATGCCATACCGGACATGACCGTCCCGACAGAGGACTAGGGACAAGACCGTGTCTACCCAAGACAGAGGCCTTCCCGGATTCCCTTCCGGTATGCATGAAAGGCATATGACGGTGATTACCATCACAACCATATCATCTCCAATAGCATGAAATCATTAATATGTACTCCTGATTAGGAACACATCATCACATAAAATGACGTATGCCCGTGTCGGGGTGGTGTTGTCACCGTGTAAAATAACACACATAATATTATGCCAGGGTTCAGAATGCTTGCCTTCCAGTCGTGAGGAGGCAAGGTGCATTCCAAAACTCTTGAAAGCTTTCTCCTCTCTCCAAAATCCTATTTAAAATATTTTGAATCATTATATAGTTTAAAAAACAGTGCCAAAAAGTTGTCTGATTTTTTTGAAATAAATCTTAAAATAAACTAGACAATATTTGAGAGAGGTAGGAAAAAGAATCAACTCATTTGGAGTTATATTTAAAAAGTTATAGCTAGTCAAAGTTTTGGTAAGAATCTGTTTTTAATAAAAACAGAAAAAGAAAATGTTTCAAATGAGATTACGTTTTCAGTTAGGGGAGGCGTACTTGGGGTTTTACGCCTCCACTTATCCAGCGTGGACTGCGCGGGGAGTTGCTGACAGTGGGTCCAGGGGGCCCACTAGTCATGTTTGACTGGTCTTCCCTCCCTCTGCTTCTTCTGCCCGAGCAGAGGCGGGACTCCAGCGACCGTCGCGGGCGAACGGCGGTTCCTCGCGGGGAGCTGAGGACGGGGATGGATCCGCGGATCAGCGGCGGTCCTCCCGGTGGTCGTAGGGTCGTCGGAGGTGGAGGAAATCGCCGGCGGCGAGCTCTGCGGCGGAGGAAAGCTTCGGTGGATTTGGGGGTTCGGGCTAGGGTGATGTTCCGTTGTCGTTTGGGGTCTGGGCGGCTCCGCAAGATGATGAGGAGCCAAGTGGTGGTGATGTAAGGGTGGGGGAGGCCCTGGTGGCGCCGGGGTGAACCAGAACGAGGCGGCGGCCGAGCTGACCGGAGAGGTTGAAGATGGCCTGATCCCCTTCAATTGACGGAAAGGGGCACTAGGGAGACGGCGTGAGGCTGCCTGAGTGCTCGGGGGAGCTCGCGGGCTTCCTTATATAGCGCCTCCAAGTCGGTTCGCGGCGGCCGTGGATGAGCTCGTCGGCGGACCGCCCTACTGTGCGGCAGGGCGACGTGGCGGTGGCTGGCTAGCTCCAGGGGCAAACGACGAACGCTCCACTGTCTAAGGAGGCGAGTTGGCGCGCTGTGGTAGTTTGGGCGGCGCTGCCCATGGCGGTGGCGGATACAGCCGCGGGCGTGCCGCCAAGCGGCTTGCTGGCGACGCTTCAGGAGGCGAGGAGGTGGTTCGGGGCTTCTAGCGTGACGTGGCGAGAGGGAGAGGATTTGGATGAGCTCGGGGAAACTTATCCAGGGGGGTGTGTTGGCTCGGGCGCGAGCACGTGCAAAACGCGTGCTCTGCTCGCGCTCTGGGCGTGCACGGCACTCGTTCGACGAAATGCCAGGGCGACTAAAGTTGCTAGAGAGCCACTGCAAATCCACAGGCCTAGGTTAGAGACATGTAGAAGGCTACTGGACAACTTGGTTTGGGGCAAGGGAAAAGTTCACAACACAAAACCTTCAACCATGCCAAATCTGTCCATGCACACAAGGTGTTTGACAATATGCCAGAGGCATCTAGGAAGTACTTGGGGGGGTCAAATCTTCCAGAGTGGGGCCTCTTTAGATGCATGAGAGGGTGGTGAGGTTAGTTTGACAAATGAAGAAACTTGTTAGTGCAAGTTTTGCAAAACTTCAATTCTGGACAGGGGGTAAATGGCATCATTTCATGAACCAAAAATGTCCCAATGGGTGCATGCTCCTGGACTTAGGGGTTTAGTAGGGTTGACTACAAGCAGGAGAAAGCACAAGGTCACTAGAGCAAAAATAAATAGGGTTGCAGTAGAAAACACAAGGCTGGTCCAGAATGAAAAAGAGGTTGATTCACTCAATTTTTCCAAAGAACATCACTAGGTTTTTGCATAAAGTTGGATTGCATGCTAGCACTGACATCCCATAATTTTGGTGGAGGCTTTAAAGAAATATTTAAATAGGCTGTAGTGCAAAACTGCCCACTGGACCCGATTTGAAAATAAGGTGTAGAACTCAAAATATTCAATGAATGAAATATACTTTTGCATAAAAGTGATTTAGAAAAATCAGATGACATCTCCAAATTTTGGTCGGAAAATTAGTTAAATTTATCCAATGGTGGTAGTTCAAAAAGAGCTCCAAAACTAATGGAAGTCATTTTAAGGAATAAAGCACAGAGAGATATAATTAAATAAATAAAATCTACTGATTAAAAAATTGTTATATTGAGAGAGCATAGAAGTCCAATACATTTTTGGAAAGTTTCCACTTGGGTAAAACTCCTCAATATTAAAAAGAAAGGTTCTGAAATCAACAGAAAATCCAGAAAGCAAAAAATTTAAACTCCTGGCAAAATTTTAATAATTAAAACCTGGTTAATTTTTGGGGTGTTACAAACATCGCAAAAAAAGGAGAGGCAGCAGTGAGCCTATACTGTGTGCTATGGTACGTCACTCCTCCATTGCAATCATCGTAACATGTTATTTGTATGCCAGTTCTATTAGCCAAGTTTCTTAGGGACAGTTATTACGAGTTATCCTAAGAAAATAAGCACCTATGAATATAAGCTCCATGTAATAAGCCAACCAGTTCTTTTCATTGCGTTTTCAGCTTATCTTTGGTATGATCAGTGGAAAGTCTAGATTGCATTATATTTTTTGCATTTTGCTGCCCGTATGGAAATTAATTTGACTTGCAAACATCACAAATTGAACCCAGTGTAGTAATTAATATGATAGGAAAACAGACCATCACTATTTGCTCAAAATGCAAATACAAAGATACCATCTACTTGGCACAATCTACTTTGGTCAATGTTTTCCATAGAGATCCCATTGCCTAATTTAAATGAAGAACACATGACCCACATTTAAATGAAGAACAATTATTTATTGAAATTCAATGGTTCAAGTGGCTGGTTATTATCATATAGCAGCACCACCTGAAAGCATCATATAGCAGCTCATAGCAACTCATCATACAGCAGCAGCAGTCTGCAATTCATCATATTCAGCAGCAACTCATAGCAATTCATCATATAGTAGCAGCAGGAGCAGCTCATAGCAATTCATCATATAGCAGCAGCAGGAGCAGCTCATAGCAATTCATCATATAGCAGCAGCAGGAGCATCTTATAGCAACTCATCATATAGCAGCAGCAGCTCATAGCAATTCATCATATAGCAGCAGCAGCTCATAGCAATTCATCATATAGCAGCAGCAGCTCATAGCAATTCATCATATAGCAGCAGCAGGAGCAGCTCATAGCAATGCATCATATGGCAGCAGCAGAAGCAGCTCATAGCAATTCATCGTATAGTGGAACAAAATGAAAATTTGGCAAAAAATGAGAGGAGATCCTCACCTTGTTGGATGAGCTCATCCTTCAACAACACCTCAAGGCCATGGCCTGGGAGGAGGGGAGGGGGAATAAGGTGCCTTCTGCCGTAGTGTGGCATCAGTCGTAGTTGTGCACCACCCGCCGGAGTAGTGCGTTGGACAAACCACAGTGGAGCAGCTGCTGGAGACCATGAGAATGAGGGGCGGCGCCAGAGGGAGGAGCAGCCAGGGAGATTTTCCCCTACCCGTCGGCCATGTAGCCTAGCTGGACATAGCATCGTCGAGGACCAGGCCAGATGGGACCAGTGGCGACGGCTCGCTGGAGGAACCCTAGTGCTGCAGGCAGGGGATCGAGGTAGAGGGAAAGGGGAGAGGAGATGCAAGCGGGCAGGGCAATGAACGCTTGCGTGTTTGTTTTTACTTGAGGGTCAGGTGTGACACGGGCGTCAGCAGTTGCATTTTGAGTGTAATATAGGCAAACAACAGAGTCATTTCACTATTCCCCTTCCCTTCAATTTTTAGTGAGGTTCTACCCGAAACACCCCCCCCCTCCAAAGCGAAATTAGTTAAGCCCAAGCCCATAACTCAAAAATTACTTCTTTACATCTTTTATGGCTTATTTTGACAATATGCCCTAAAAAGGCAGAATCGAACTGGCCCTTAGCCTGCAATTCAATTGTGCGTGCAATGGTGAATCACTCCTGCCTGCTATGTGTACATTTAGGCATCATCATACATGGCATAACATAATACATGTACATTCCATTGTAGAATCTGGAATATGCAATGTTTATGTTAGTTCATACATTGCACATGATGTTTAAATGCCCCTTAAATCTGGTCAGTCAAGTGATGGTCTTTAAGCCTCCTTCTTTGCTTGGTTTCTTGATATGTAAGATTTGCTCACACATCTATTCAATTACTTGTTTGCATCAGCCAGCCATACTAGGACTGTTTGCTTTGATTACTTGTTGTTCTTGACCTAACACTCTAACAGAGCTTGTCAATGATTTAAACACTAAGGGCTGCTGTAGTGGGGCCTTGTCTAACTCATAGGTGACATAAAGGTTTGGTTGTACACTACAGTAGGCTCTCCAAGAGTACCTGGAGATCCAGTTCGAAGGTATGCCTAGTTTTTACATAGTGCAGACATAGTAAATGCCCATTTCATTGTGTGCAAGTGCAAGAGATGTGGCATGTTTCATTATGTGGTGTTGTTTTGTTATAATCTCATCCTTTTGTGTTCATAGACTGGAAAGTATGCATATTTATCTTCCAAGGAGACGAGTAACTAGTTTGTGTCACCTTGCAGAGGGGGTGCAATGAAGATAAGATTGAGGATTTCCAAGTACAAGATGTTAGGAAGGAGCCTTGCAAGAGAAGTAGGTGCTGCACTGAGCCTCTTCAACCTGCTAAGGTAAGTCACTATATGCAACTCAACAGTTCAATTCCTTGTTTGTTTCAGGCATAGTTAATTTGCTCTTTTCAATTGCTTTATTTGTCCTCAGTTAATGAGATGCCCAAATAATCATGCCTGATGTTCGGTACTTGTATAACTATTAGTTGACATAATTAAAGTCCTTACCATTTAATTACTCTGCCAAAGTGTGCCTGAAGCTTTGAAGTATATTAACCAACTATTATTGCATGAGGCTCACAATCTAGTTTATACTACGCTAATGATTGCATAGTTTTGCCTGTTGTAGTATGTCTGTATGAAACCCTCTGTTGTTCATTATGCTCCCTAAGACTTTAATTGAGCTACAAAATGGCCAACTGCTTGCTTACTTATACGCAACGTGTTGTGTAAATTTGTAACTTGTATGTGTTTTCGATTGGGCCCCAACATCATGCTCCTCTGGTGAGCTAAGAGGGATTTTTGTATGCAGGCTGCACAGACTATCTTTTTTATAATTTTTAAAATATCACCTTCTTATGCTTCATGACGTGTAACATTTTTTTTAAAAGTGACGTGTAACATTATTGTTAGTCCTGTTTTTCCATGTAGTACAAAATAGTGTCTTGCTCGCTTCGCTGTTGTAACTATATTTTTGCCCTAGTCATGTGTACTTATAGAAACATTTCAGGATGAAGTGACATCAACACAAAGATCTGCGAGCAGTGCGGCATGGCCGTTACCGAATGATTATGGATTGGAATTGGAATGTGCTCATGTTCTCGAGCATCAACTAGAGGTGGCAAGACAACATGTACATGATTGTCAACTTATCATCAACAAGTTGAGACTAGACATGCAGGTATTAGATGCAGGAGTCAAAAAATGAAACTAGACACTGAGGTAACCATGAAGGAATTGGAGATTTTGCAGACTGAAATTTGTGCTAACTGAATCCGGCCAATCGATTATAGTTCAAATGGAGTTAAATTGATGCACGTCCATGATGTATGAGCTGTATTTGCCCAGTGTATGTAATTTGCTGTTTGTGTATGCTTTATTATCACCTGTGCCGAACTATAATGCCCAGTGGGTATAATCGGCTGTAATTTATTTATTGTATAGTGTAGGATTACTCTACCTTTCTATGCCTTGATCTCTTTGTTGTATAGTGTATGCTTTTTAGAGGTGATAGTATTGAGTAGGAAAATTCTTTCAATATGCTATATCGTTCAAACGGGGGCCAACTCGCCCGACCATGGCCCTTCACGGGCCGTACGATCCATGGGCCACGTACGGGCCGTCGGATCCATGGGCCTTCAATGGGCCGTAGGATCCATGGGCCTTCTACGTCTCGTAGGATCCATGGGCCTTCTATGTCTCGTAGGATCCATGGGCCTTCTACCTCTCGTAGGATCCATGGGCCTTGTAAGGGCCGACTCATTTATGGGTCTTGTACGGGCCTTTAATGGGCCATAGACGGGCCTTTAATGGAAATCATACGTTTTATGGGCTGGCCATAATGGGCCGTTAATAGGCCGTATTTGGTGATGCTATGAAAATGGCCCAACAGATTAACGGTCCACAAACGGGTCGACTATAACGACGGGCTGAATTTGGCCCACAAGCAGAAAATGACAGTAACGGGCCGTAAGTAATCGAATGCTGCAAATGAGCCCAAGAATAAATGGGCCCTCAGAAGGCCGAAAGATAACTTGGGCTGGAAACGGCCCAACGGAATAATGGGCCATTAATGGGTATAAAGTGATACACTATTCATTATGGGCCAGTTTCACCACGGGCCGTTAATGGGTGCAAAGTGATACATTGTTCATTACGGGTCAGTTTCACCACGGGTCGTTAATGGGCCAATAGTTACAAAGGGCCTCATATGGGCCGAAAGACGTCATGGGCCATACATGGGCTAGAAGTGAAAACGGGCTGGAATCATATTCGACGACCCAGATGACGCTACTGGGCCTAATTCGGATAGGGCGTAACGGGCCTTGGGTTAGTGGGCTGTAAATGGGCTATATGCGAACATGACATTAATAGGCTTTCCATGGGCTGGCCCGCCACCTTTTGACCAAGTCAAACGGGCTGGCCTTTTCACAGGAATGGGCCTCTGTTGGGCCATGCCACGTGTCGACGTATCATAGGCGCCTTCTGTCGAATGAGTGGATGACATGTGTCCCAACGATGAGCTAACACGTGTTTCCTCTAGCCAATGATGATTTTACACGTGGAAAATCCCCATTGGTCGGGGATGTTAACGGGTTATCAGATCCAAAACCCGACCCAATAGCTTAACGCCGTTCCGTTACGGTGGATGCCACGTGTCGGTCACCCTCGACGAAAGCACTTCTGTGACGCGCGATTTATCATCATGGAAGTGGACACTTCCGTGATGATAACTTTGGTAATGTCATGGAACACTTCTACGACAGCACAGGTATGACTATCTTGATTCTATCATTAAATCGTCATGGATGTACATGCATGACAAAAAACGCGACCTACTGTGACAACACATATCATCACGGAAGTGTATTTTTTGTAGTGAAAAAGTGGAGAAGTGGGCTCTCATGCAAGAGCCAGCCTCTACATGGTGGAGCATTGGGAGAGGCACCTATATGGAGGTGGTCAGGAATTGGGAGACTCACGTCGGTCGTAGCATCGTAGTTAAAATGATAGTGGCAAGTCAACTCACGGGGCCCCACCTATCCAGCAGTAACTCCACTACAAAAAAATACACTTCCGTGATGATACGTGTTTGTCACAGTAGGTCACGTTTTTTGTCATGCATGTACATCCATGACAAATTTATGACAGAATCAAGATAGTCATACATGTGTTGTCGTAGAAGTGTTCCATGACATTGCCAAAATTATCATCACGGAAGTGTCCACTTCCATGACGATAAATCGCGCGTCACAGAAGTGCTTTCGTCAAGGGTGACCGACACATGGCATCCATCGTAACGGAACGCCGTTAAGCTATCGGGTCAGTTTTTGAATCTGATAACCCGTTAAAAGCACCGACCAATGGGGATTTTCCACGTGTAAAATCATCATTGGCTGGAGGAAACACGTGTCGACTCATCGTTGGGACAGATGTCATCCACTCATTGGACGGAAGGCACCTATGATACGTCGACACATGGCACGGCCTAACAGAGGCCCATTCCTGTGAAAAGGCTAGCCCAGTAAAAATTAGCAGGCCAGCCAATATAAGGCCTACTTGTGTCAGGTCCATTTAAGCCCACGGCCCATACGAGATGTGCCAATTCGGCCCGTCAACGGCCCATTAAAGATTTGACACCATTGCAGTCCATCGTCAGTTCGAGCCCGTTAACAGCCCGCTATATATTTGGGCTCAATATCGGCCCAATGAGATTTCGCCCTATTAACGGCCCATTTAATGGATGGGCCAATTTTCAGGATGTACATCTTTTGGCCTTTTAGCGACCCATTTAAATGTTGGGCTAATTTCCGGCCCGGTGTGTCTTTCAGCCTGTTGACGACCCATAAATTTGATGGGCTATTTGTTGTCGGACCTGAGTTTCAGCCTTTTAGCGGCCCATTTAAGTGTTGGGCCAATTTCTAGCCCGGTGTCACTTTCAGCCTGTTGACGGCCCATAAATCAGTTGGGCCATTTGTAGTCGGACCTGAGTTTTGGCCTTTTAGCGACCCATTTAAGTGTTGGGCCAATTCCCGGCCCTGTGTGCCTTTCGGCCTGTTAACGGACCATAAATGAGTTGGGCCATTTGCAGTCAGACCTTAGTTTTGGCCTTTTAACGGCCCATGCCCTTCATGGTCCAATACCAGCCCGGTTTCTCTTTCAGCCTGCTAAAGGCCCACAACACACTTGGGCCATTTACAATACGACCTGACTTTCAGCCTCTTAGCGGCCCATGGTCTTCATGGTCCAGTACAAGCCCGCTGTCTCTTTCGGTCTGCTAAAGGCCTACAGTATAGTTGGGCCATATGTAGCCCAAACTTAGTAACGGCATGTTAACGGCCCGTGAAATAAATTGGGGCCACCTGTTGCCTGCTTCGATGTCGGCATGTTAATGACCCGGGAGGTAAGAGGGCCGACCATTAACTTTCGGCCTAGTAACGGCCCATTAACTTAATGGTCCCACTAAAGTTCGTACATGTCTTTAGGCCAAATTAGATAATTTGAGCCCATTACGACGAGCAATTATGCACAGGACCACAACCGATCAAGCAAAGGTACGGCATACAGGGAATAACGTTGCACATCCTGCATATATTACAGGAAATTACATCCACTGGGCAATCAAAGATTGATGCCGGTGCAAAGAAATGAGCAAAACCTAACCATCTACAACGTCACAATCTGCAACCTCAGCACAGATGACGCCCATAAGCATGTGGGCAAGTTCTTTCTGCTTTACTACACTGTCTCTGAAAACATTGATCAGTTGTTGTGTCGCACGACTCTGCACCTCTGATTCATCCACCATTTCCATCATCGCTTCAGCCATTAATTGGTTCACAAACATACATTTATTCCGTTGCATTCAAGACAGAGGATACTGAACAGATTCAGATGGCGGTTTTGGCAGGCTTGTATTATTGATAGTGGAGAGTGTCTCGACCACTACATCGTAACATAAATTAGGACGGGAACCAAACAGATTAATCATGAGTTATTGCCATATTACCTGGCCTAGATTTACTTGAAAGAAACGATGGGGTTGCCTTACTGTTTTCAGAGTTTGTCTTCTTATCTTTAGCAGCCTGCACAAAATTAACACACTAGCATTGTTATCATTGGCCAAGTCAGATAATAGGAAAGCAACATTGACACAACGAACGTTTGGGCAACTAGGCTACACCAAATTAACACAACATGGCACAACTATCATCAGCCAGGTAAGGTAGCACGAAAGCAACATTGACACAATGAATTCATGGGCAACCAAAGAAGCACTACAATTCAGTAATGTGCATGATATGAGATAGTACATTCATGCAACTCAGTATGCAAAACTAAAGTTTTCCTTACAAAAATCAACATTGGTGCCTTTAACATTTTGCTACAACTAATTTTAGATCAGATAAAGGTTAGATTCACGCCGATTAACAAAATACATGTTGATGTAAAAATATAGTGATATACAACAGGTACTTACATCAGCATTGGAGCACAGAGAACTCCCGCAAGGTATTTTCCTCGAATACGATCCCAATGGAGGAAGTCTTCTATCGTTTAACCTTATTTTCTAAAAGAGAGATGGGTAATAAACATGTAGAAAATATGATCAGAATGCTATAAAATTTCATGATGCGAGGATAGGCACACACTTCTTAGAATGGAGTTGACATTCTTTTGCTGGACTGGAGCGGACTAGTTCTTTAGCCACTGGAATCTGCTTATTATCAGTGGGAGTTGGGTTTCTCTGTGCTGGAGCAGTATCTATGAAAAATGGAGTTGGTTTATTATCTCCTGGCATTTGGATCTTTTGCAAAGACCTGGTTTGTAACCCTTCAGATTCTAACATAGCCGTCTTCCCCTTGCATGCCTTATATAGAAGAATGGTGATTCAGTTATAAAACATGCTACAGCAGAGATGGAATAGGTACTGAAGAATAGAAAGGCATGACATATTGACATGTATTCCCTCCATCTGGAAATAAATTGATGGGTCTAGGCGTATTTCAGTTCTAGATACATCTAGGTTTATCCATTTATGTGACATTTAATCCAGACGGAGGGAGTATGATGTAAGAGCTAGGGATACAACAGGACAACACAGTAAAAAAAACACTGAAAAACCCACTGCAGAACCAAAGTATTCAAACCCACTGATATGAGATACTACACTCATGCAGCTCAGGATGCAAAACTACTAGGCAGTTTTCCTTACAAAAATAAACATTGTGGCCTTTAATCATACATTTTGCTACAACTAAATTTAGATCACATAAAGGTTGGATTCACGCCGATTAACAAAATACATGCTGATGTAAAAATATAGTGATATACAACAGGTACTTACATCTAAATTGGAGCACAGAGAATTCCTGCAAGAATCTTTCCTCATAAATGATACCATTGCAGAAATTCTTCTATCTGTTAAGCTTATTTTCTACAAGAGAGATGGGTAAGAAACATGTAGAAAATATGATCAGCATGCTATAAAATTTCATGATGCAAGGATACGCACACGCTTCTTAGAATTGAGTTGACATATTTTTGCTGGACTAGAGCGGACTAGTTCTTTGGCCACTGGAATCTGCTTATTATCAGTAAGAGTTGGGTTTCTCCGTGCTGGAGCAGAATCTATAAAAACCGGAGTTGGTTTATTATCTCCTAGCGTTTGGATCTTTTGCAAAGGCCTTGTTTGTAACCCTTTAGATTCTAACATAGTTGTCTTCCCCTTGCATGCCTTGTATAGAAGAATGGTGCTTTAATTATAAAACATGCGACAGCAGAGAGATGGAATAGGTACTGAAGAATAGAAAGGCATGACATATTGACATTTATTCCCTCCATCCGGAAAAAAATGGATGGGTCTAGGCGTATTTCAGTTCTAGATACATCCTTTTTATCCATTTCGGCAACATGTAATCCGGACGGAGGGAGTATGGTGTAAGAGCTAGGGATACGACAGGACAACACAGCAAAAAACACTAGTTGAATGTAAAACTATATTCTAGCGGAATACGTACAGAAATAACTAAGGCAACATACACGTGTATGATTGGGAAAATAAGATGGCATTGCAACAGAGCACTAGAACAACACTTCAATGTAAAAAAACATGGTATGGCAGACATATGAAGTACATACCGATGAATAACAATGCATAAGATATTCAGAAGCATGATGTCCAAATTAAGCAGATGGCATTGCGATAGAGTAGAATGGCAGTACTTGAATTTGAAAACATGTTATGATGAATGGAATAGGTACTGAAAAATAGGAAGGCATGACATATTTACATGCATAATCAGCATGCTAAGCACATGGCATTGCAACAGAGTAGATACACCCCAGGACATTATATGCATGTTGTACCAATATCTCAGGCCAAGTTAGAGCAAGGACCTTGTGGGGTGAAGAGGATTCATCATCTTTCTGCAAGTCTTCTGAAGAACTGCCTTTACATGTTCCATCATATTGGGTATCATTGACATCAAGTTTATTGGCCTTTACATTGCTCCGTGAGGTTCTTGTGGATATATCAGTGTGTGCAATTATATCTGACATGCATGGAAGACAACTAGTAGTTAGATTTATGTAAATGAGTGCCTGTAGGAGACGACATAAATAGTAGGACTGGGGTTAACTAGCAGCAACAGGTCTCATAAACTAAAGGGAGAACATAGATGAAAGCTACAGAATATGTATCGTTTGTACTCGAGATTAACTAGATGGCACACAAAAGTATTAAAGAACAACATAGGTAATACTAGAAGTGGTATAATACTATAATCACTAGCCTGTGGGATAGCATTGGCTGATGGATGATAACTATGGAACAGCGTTACCTAAAGAACAAGTATCTTAGCTGAACTATGGAACAGCGTGAACTCCTGAACAAGACTCGTAAGAGATCAGCATCAATATACAGTGAAATGTGATGATCTATTTTCCGTGCTTAGATGAATAACAAAGCCATAAATGTTGCACACAAGTAAGATGAGGGTACAACCTATCTGGCTGCCATCCATAGGAGTGAGCATCACGTGCTAACTTGTCGATGGCCCTGTAGTTGTTGTGGCTGTCCATGTCAGGCATGCGCATTCGATGCAGGGAACTGTTGAGTGGGTACTGTAGCTCCCTTCTGGTGTATGCTTCCCTTGTTGGAGCTGCTGCGGTGAGTCGGAAGACGCTGTGTCTGAAGATGCAGATAACACATAATGTTAAGAATGACATATCTCTTTGATCTGAAGAAATACAGTAAGAGATCAATAGCAAGGTACGAGAGTGGTCACACGTCTGTTGACTGAAGACTAAATTGGGGTCACACGATTTTATTTTATTTTGGTACTGTACGATCTACGCCGGATGGCTTGATGGCCGTCTTGTGCCTCCCAGCTGACACTGTTCGGAATCTTCCCCAAAGAGCCAGCGACCAACGGCAGAGCAGCCTGCCTCTACCGTCCGTGGCCCCAGCCAAAACCCCGCTCCCCACCCCACCGCACTGCCGTGGTTGTGCTGCCCCCAGGCCAATCCACAAAGACTCCATGTCATCCAGATCCAGCGGCGGCAGTACCTTCAACCCATGCAACTCTAAAAGATAGCCATCTAAGCGCTGCTTCCACGGCGAACTTGCGGCCCCGCACCCTTACGTTAGACACCAGCCAACCGGCAGCCTCGGAGCTCCGCCGCCTCGAGGGGTGCTGCTTCCCATTGGGAATCGATTGGCCCAGAATAAAAATTCAGACAACTGACGCCTAAATAAAGTGATTTGAGATGAGGGTGCGACCTATCTGGCGGCATGGTGAAGTAGGCAGGTCCAGCTGCCGAGTCGGTGAGGCCGGCGCGGTTGCGGGGGCGACCGACGGTAGGGAAAGAGCCATGTCGCATCGGTCGACGGCTACGCGGAAGCAGCGCAAGGACTCTGGACAGATCCGAAGTTGGAGCCGCTCTAGCGCCGTGAATAACGGCGGGGGTGAGTCGGCTCCGGTACGGTTCATGCGGCCGTCGTCGAGGCAGCACCAGCAGCACGGAGTAAGAGGCACATGGCCCAGTGCACGACGGCAATTGGACAGCGTCTCCGGCATTAGGGAGGAGGGCGGCTGTGAAATTGGTGCGGTGGGGGCGCCATGGAGGTGGGGCTGAGGTTTCGCGGCTCGGGAGAAGGGAGCTTCCCGGGGAGAAGGTGATTTGGCGCCCA
>NC_041383.1:583027821-583028842 GCF_002162155.2 Triticum dicoccoides | reverse complement strand
GGATTGGGAGGGGAGTGGAACCATGTCTTACGGACGCATTTACCCTTGCCTATAGGCTTCTCGGCTTTGGTCTGTGTACTGAGGGTCGGGGATAGTAGAGTAACTTTGCGTCTCTCCAAATAGTGGGCGGGAGCAATTTCGGGCGAGGAGGGCGTGTTTTGAACTATAGTGGGCATGAGAGATTTCGGGAGAGGAGAGCGTTTCTGAAATAGTGGGCGCGAGCTATTTCGGGCGAGGAGAGCGTGTTTTTCCGACCATGGTTTATGAATTATTCGGCACATCTCATTTCGGCCGAGGAGAACGCGCGCTTGGATAAAGTTACGAACCTACCCTCGGTGTACAACGGGCCAATTGATGCGTGTCCCACATAGGACGGTAATTTCGCGTCTCCCATTTATTTGCTCGGGCGAATTCCACCAAGCAGAGAGGATGTTTAACGGTTCGTTCAAATTTTGGGAGAACGAGCATCCACGTCTACCTTACGATTTATTAGGTTGCCACTTCTTTTGTAGATGGAGAGATGATGCTCGGGAGTAATGTGTTTTTACATGCTCGTTGCTAGCGATTTACTATATGACAAATAGTTGACCCACTCAAAAACGCGAATCAAACCCAAAATGAAATATCTCGATTCAATGAACTAGCTCGTTCAGTAGGTCAAAATAGTGAACTAAATCCAAAATTGAACACCTCAATCGAGTAGCATGTTGTACAGTATTATAGTGCTCCATGAACATGTTGAAAGTCAAAGTAATGAACTTGTTTGATATACGCATATATCCGTTCATGTGTGGATTGCAGACAACATGTTCTCCAATTTAAATATTTGAATGCAAGTTTATATCGAAACATGGTTTATATCAGTCTTTGATGCATGAAACGTGACCTCCCCCTCTCCCGAACTCCTGTTCTCTCTCTCTCTCTCTCTCTCTCACTCTCTCGCAGACAATCTTCAATTCTGTCGCACGCATCCGACACAGAAACCTTGTTGGTCCCTCTCCCTTTCTCTCCATCTCTCTCT
>NC_041383.1:583021821-583027585 GCF_002162155.2 Triticum dicoccoides | reverse complement strand
GCATTCATATATACACCATCTATAGGTCTCTCTCGCACACTATGTATGATACTCTAGCTAGTCCAAGCTAGATATCTTCGATGCACTCATCGTACGCACACAAATTCCTTGGCTCTTTGCCCGTTACTCTCTCACGCACCACTATGTCGTCTCGGAGCTCTTCCCCCCCTCTCTCAAACTCTCCATCCACCTGGGTCACACATACACATGCATATCTCACTCGCACTCGATAGGCCCATCTAAAACTCTATCTCTCTCCCTCGTTCTCTCTCCATCTCACACGCACACACACACAATCTCATGCCCAGCTAGCAAAGTATGATGGTCTCTCACTCAATTGTAGGCACACGCAGTCCCCCCTATATGTATATGACTAGCTAATCTTAGTCGCCATCACAAACATGTGCATGGTCTATCTCGATTTCTCTCGGGGCATCTTTCTATCGCGCATGCACTCCCTCGATCTCCCACCCATATAGTCCCCTCACGATCTCGAGGGGATCTCTCTATCACAAACACACCCTCTCTCCCTCCCCATACATCCATGCCATCCATGTGTCCCTCTCGACCTTTTTTCCTTGTTGGCCAGACCTCTATTGGACATGTGCTACAGGGGTGTCTCCCTCCGTTGCAAACAATCACACACTAGCTATCTTCGTGTATGTCCTCGCCTCGCTTTTCCATCTCGGAGAGGCATGTGTGATATGTTCGCATTAGAAAGGAAAACACACACTCTCTCCCTAATTTATCGTTTGTTGTCACTTTCTCTTTCACACGCATACTCTTTTTGCACACTTACTCATTCTCCTTCACACGCACTTGATCTGTCTCGGCTGAGGCACTCTCCTCCGTCCATAGCATATAGATTTATTGAAAAGTCAAACATCACAAAGTTTGACCATGTACGTGGAGACAAACAATTACATCTAGTACGACAAACATATACCATTAGATTCACCATGAGATGTAGTTTTGTATGATGTATCTTTGGTATTGTAGATATAAATAACATTTGCTTAACCTGATCAAAGTTTCCAAAGTTTGACTTCTCAAAAATTTACATGCACTGCATTATCGAGCGGATGGAATATATCTTTCCCCCTCTTAGCTATTTGATGCACCACTCAGCCTTATCAGGGCTCCTCAATCTCTCTCAAACTTTATTGGTCAGTTTGGTTCATGACGTGACCCTCATGCCTTGATGGCCGGTACTGCCTGGTGTGGACGTGAGATGTAAAATATTTCTGCCTGGCCAGGCTTGTGTGGTGCTGAAGCGTTTGGTTCATGCCTGGGCCAGGCAAAGCATCAACGTCCCATCAATCAATCCATGCATCAACTATTTAATGCTAATATCCATCCATGTTGCTGTTAGCCTCGTGGTCGCACGACCAGGCACGGCCAGGCGTTCGAAATCGGTTGCTTGGGCCAGGCTACTTGCCTGGAGTTCAGCCAGGCTAATTAAAGTGCAAGGGGAACCCAGCCCAGGCGGGCTTTCTTTTTCACAGGGTAGCAACCAAACAAGCATGCATGAAATCCGGCCACAACCCCAAGCCACACAAAAGATGCTCACGACGCAAGCCAAACTGGCCTTATATCTCCCTGGTTCACACATACACATGTCTCGCTCGCGCTATACATATAGACCCATCCAACACTCTCCACCCTTGTTCTCTCTCCATGTGACACGCACCCCCCTAAGTACCATAATCCCTCACTCCATCATAGGCTCTATTTGGATCCATGGGTTAGAGTTAGTTTGGGTTAGTTTAGAGTCAACTAACCCAAAAAGATCCAAACATGAGGGTTAGTTTAGGTTAGATGCATCTAACCCATCCAAAAAACTAACCCATCCAAGAGGTGCGTATTTGGGTCTCGGGACCACTAATAAACACTTTTTTCTCTCGCTCTCCCCGCAACAGATCCCTCCCCACTTCCTTGAAGCTTCTCATCCTCTCCCTCCCTCCCTCTCGCACCGCCTGTGAAGGTGCCTCGCCGTATCTGCGCTCCATCTAACCCTGCCATCCAAACACCTCTTTACTTAGAGTTAGTTCAGGGTTAGTTCAGGGTATGAATCTAAATCTAACCTCTAACTGAGTTAGAGTATCCAAACAGGGCCATAGCGCAAGCACTCCCCCCTCCTAAGTATGATTATCTCTTACTAGCCATCAGGAACACATGTATTGTCTCCTTCCATCCATAAGTCTATCTCGATATCTCTCAGGGCATCTTCTATCGCGCACACACCTTATCACTCGATCTCCCACCCATGTAGTCCCATCACCATCTCCAGGGGATCTCTCTATGAAAAACATACACTCTCTCCTCCCCATGTCTGCATTTTCTCTGTACGTCTCTCTCGACCTCTCTCCCTTGTTTGTCAGACCGCTCTTGGCCACGTGCTAGGGGTCTTCCTCTCTCGGTTCCAAACAACCACACACTATCTCCTCACCTTGCCTCCGTTGTGGAAGATGCATGTGTGATATGTTTGCATAAGACACGCACGCTTTTTCTCTACTTTTATCGTGTGTTGTCCATGTCTCTTTCACACACGCACACACACTTTTTTCACTCTCTCTCTCTCTCTCTAGGGACTCTGTCACGTCCATAAGCGTATGGATGTTTTGAAAAGTCAAACCTAAGAAAAGTTTGACCAGGTATATGTGGAGAAAAACAATTACATCTGGAACGATCATTAGATTCATAACAACATGTACTTACTTCATACTATCATTTATCTTTGGTATTGTAGATATAAGTAATTTCTTTATAAACTTGGTCAAAGTTTCAAAAGTTTGACTTAAAAAAATGTTGTAACTACATTATCGTACAGAGGGAGTAGCTCTTTCTCTCTCTCTCTGCTATCTCTCACGGGCCTCCCCTCTCACTCGAACACTCTATGCTCACTGTGTCAGCGTATAACTCCGTATATTGTTTAGTTGACCGGTCAACCAATCCACATGTTGCGTTGTCAGCTCGTGTTCTGTATCTTGGTGTGCTGGCCCATGTGGCAGTGGGTGAAAATAAGTAAACTAAAGGGGTAGCACCCCGCACGCTAGTAAATTGAGGGCGCATTGAGGACAAACTTCTTGCGCGCGAAGGACGCACTCGCGCACAATTCACCACTGCGCAGCGGCATGCACAGAAGGACACACTCGCGCACACCCAACACACAACACACACCAACACACGTGTACACCGGCATCGCCGCCGGTTGAGATGGACAGCCAGGCAGCCAACAAGCGGAGGCGGCTTGAGCCAAAACCGCATCTGGCGAGCCTGGACTTCATCAGCAGCCTCCCCGATGACATGCTGCTCGTCATCATCGTCCTCCTCCCCACCAAATCTGTCGTGCGTACCACCCTGCTCTCCTGGTGGTTGCGCCCCCTCTGGCGTTGCGTCCCCCTCAACCTCACCATCAACATCTGCCTCTGCGACGGGATTGCAAATGCATGGCCGCAGTCTCCAAGATCCTTTCATCGCACCCTGGGCTAGCCAGACGCCTTGACATTCGCATGTTCAGTACCAACTGCAAGGTCCAACCCAAGTTTGACGAGTGGTTCTTATCCCCCACCCTAGATCAGCTCGAGGAGCTCAGCTTTGAAGCTTGACGATGTCGCTCTCTGTCATCGTCCGCGCTCCGCCTCACGCCAACGCTGCGTTGCGCCAACTTCATCTCCTACTATCCTCCCCAGATTAATGTCGCGCTCGCCCTTCTTCTCCCTCAACTAAAGCAGCTCGACCTCTTCGACGTTGTCATCTCGAAGATGGCTATGGAGCACCTGCTCCGCAGCTGTACTACGCTCGAGTACCTTCGTCTTGAGCAGATCCACGGGTTCATTAGCCTCCACATCGCCTCGACGAATCTCCGATGGATTTATGTGTCTTGCTGGCCCCGCAACAAGACATCAGTTGGGAAGAGATCATTCCAGCTGTTCCACGTTATGGTTCCTTGAGAGATTAATTGTATCGGATCTAGAAGGTCCAACAAAAATCAGGGTCATTGACGCACCGAAATTGACAGTGTTGGTGTACTTGTCTGCCAAATTCTCCGAACTCTTTATTGGATCCGTAATCGTTCAGGTACAGCACTCATCTTCTTCTCTGTCTTCTTGAAATTCACATTTTTAAATTTCTTCTTGATGTATTTACGACCGTCTTCCAGAAAATGATTCCCACAAGCTTGAGCCAGTCCATGCGCAGAGTGAAGATCTTAGCACTAAAATCTACTATCCCCAATCTGGATCAAGTTGTTGGATTCCTTACATGCTTTCCGTGCACGGAGAAGCTACTCATCGAGGTGAAACTTCTTTCCTATAAGTAAATGGTAATCACAACGTAGCTCAATTTTATCGTAATTTTCCCAAATTACGATGACAAGTGTAGTGTTCAAAACTGCATCTATGCACTGCACTGAAAGAAATGTTTTTAGTATTTTTTCTCACGTGATCACCTGCATCATTTTTATGCTGTACTACTACTATAGTAGCCTAGGCTAGTCATAGTGGCAAGTAACTTAGACTACTCCAGTAACTCTATGGTTATCCTAAGAGCAAGTACTACCTCCGTCCTGGTTTACTCTTCCAATTTTGTAGTATCAAAATTTGACCATAGATTTAACTGACAAAATGTTAATGCATGTCACTAAGAACTTATCGTTGGATTCATATTTGAACATAATTTCAAATGGTGTAATTTTTAGTGACATGTGTTGGCATTTTCTTAGGTAAATCTATGGTCAAAATTTTATACTAAATACGAGGTAGTATTCCCTCTGTCCGAAAATTCTTGTCTTACTTTTGTTTAGATACGGATGTATCTAACACTAAAATGCAACTAGAAACATCCGTATTTAGACAAATTTAAGACAAGAATTTTGGGACGGAGGGAGTACAAAAGTGGGCTATGTAGGCCAAAACATGTGCCAAATTCACTTGTGATGCGTTTGGCATCGATGCCCCTCCATTGCTCACCTGATGCCCCAATTTGGATCACCTACTTTGCTCCGATGCCAAATTAATTCAAGCAATGAAAAAACACTGCGTGGGAGAGAGAGAGAGAGAGGACCGAGGCAATAAAAAAACACTTGTTTGGGAGAGTGAGAGGCGGGTGTAGTTGGTTTGATTGATTTGTTTATACATGTGGGTCTATGTGCACAGCGGTGCCAACTCTCTCACATCGCGAGAACGGTGCCAAAATCTTTTGATTTGACATCGATGCGTATTATGTGGCATACTTTTGCGAAATATGGCATCGGCCACATAGTGGAAGGCAACAAATGCCCAAGCTCTTCACGTGCTCCTAGTTAAATGAGAGGAAATAGAAAGAGAGAGAGAGAGAGAGAGAGAGAGAGAGAGAGAGAGAAATATCACTAGCCAGCCAACCCTATCGTATGAGCGAATGATATTGGTACCTCTTGATGACACGACAATCTTATGCAGCCAACTGCTCTAATATGTACTCTTCTTTTGCAGATAAAAAAAGACTCGAAAGTGAAAAATGTGCTGCACTATAACAATCTCATCGAATGCCTTGATCTCCATCTTATAGAAATTGATTTGATCGACTACCGACACTAGTGCAGAACCGGCCTTTAGTGCCGGTTCGTAATGGCCTTTAGTGCCGGTTTGCCAACCGGCACTAAAGAGTGGGGACTAAATCCCCCCCCCCTTACCGGTTCGTCACAAACCGGTGCTAAAGTGACACCACGTGGCACGAGCCAGACCCGTGTGCGCGTAGGACATTAGTACTGGTTGGTAACACCAAC
>NC_041383.1:582987130-583021202 GCF_002162155.2 Triticum dicoccoides | reverse complement strand
AAATTGTACATGTTATGCATATATATAAATAGATTTTTCTCGTACGTAGAACCGCATATATATATATATATATCATCAAATGTCTCACAACCAATACCATTAATTATTCACACATACACATGTATATACATATACAATTTCTCCTACATATGTTGCCTTGGTGCCTCCGGAGCACGATGACAAGTGGTTCATGGGGGTGGTAGTGGGTAATAGTATTCTCATTTGGGATCTATGACCTGGTCGAGCAAAAATCCGGCTATTTCCTCTTGAAGTGCTAGTATGCGGTCCGATAGTAGGAGCTTATCCCTCACCTCTCTGAACTGTTAAGAAGGAGATCAATATGCATGTGTGTTAGTTGTGTGACTAGATATTGATAATGGTGTGAATAGTGTTCTGAAAAACGTACCCAGTCCTGTCTATCAGATCTGCTCCTTTCGGACGCCATCATGCGAATGTTCTCGCAAACGTAGAATGCACACAGATTATTCCCCGGCACCTACTTCAGGGCCTTTACGAGAATGGAATTGAATCAGATAATGATTAATCAAGCATGATAATTAATTAATGATATTGAAACAAGAATTAAAGAGATGGTAGCTAGCTAGTACTACTTAATTAGTTACCTTTGGTCGATGCCAAAACAACTTTTTTGCCCAGTTGCCTGGAGTCACCTTTATGAACTTTGCCCATGCCCTGCCTGCCGGCAAAGAAAATTAATAAAGGGGTTATTAAATAGTTCATATCTAGAAATGACGAACTAATAATAGGCCGAGATATAGTTAATAATGATGGAAATTACCTGTTGACTATCCCCTTCACGATGGTGAAGTCTTTATCTTCTTTAGTTAGTGAGTCCAGTAATTCAACTTTTCCTTCCTCAACTTTAATGTCTAACAAGACCTAGTGCCAACTGCATGCGCACACGTTTGCATGTCTTAATTAAGCGGGCATGTGCATAAAATTAATCAACTACCGTAAACCATATACACTTAATTATTAGCATCTAGCTAGCTAGTAAGCAAAGACAGAATTTGTAGTACAAGACAGTGTGACTCACGGGAAGTTGTAAGGAAGTAGTATATCTTCATTGGTATTGAGGTGCTTCAAGAACTCTAGCATGCTTTCCTCTACACCTGCTTGATAAAATGGAAGCTTCCATATGTCCTCGTTAATGGTATTATGGTCAATGAACCCAATGCCATAGCGTCCAGATTTTTTCATTTCATACATCTTCATCCTGCACATAATACCACATAAAAGAATATAGTGAGGATAATTACATGTAATGATTGATCAAAATTATCACTACATAACTAGCTTGAGACTTAAATTACAGAAAGAAATCACTTACAGACAATAGCAACTGACGATAGACTTGTCGAGTGCGTCTTGATTGTATAATTGAAATAGTTCTGGATACTCAACGGCCAGAGCTTTCTCATGGTAATAATGCTCATGCTTGACATTCACCATGAGGGACTCTCGATTGGAAATCTTGGTAATGTTCATGTACCATTGATGCAATTCATACATTCTCATTGGGAGGTCCTTGACCTTGTCTGGATGGACCAAAGGTTGTCCCCGGAAATATTTCCATTTTATTTCCGATTCTCTAAGCGGACACATGGGCTCGATTTCGAGGAGTTGTCCAACAGAGATCTTGAGCATTTCAGCCTGCATTATATGCTCCTCCGTTATTACCACATCGCCCTGCTGGGGAATGCTAACGGTTTGCCCACAATAATATTTGGCGCGTGTACTCCTCTCATGTGTTGTTGGCACAACAAGCGGGGGGTCGCTTGTGCCGCCTGTTCCCCCAGCTGCGGAACGGTTTTCCCGCACTTTTTGCTAGCTGCTTGTTGGCTCGAGATCGAGCTCGCTTCCTTCTGTAGTCGTGCTTGATGTAGCTTCCTGATTTGACGCTCATAGTCTGAGTCAATAGGCTTGGGAGCTGGTGCTCTAGACATACAAATGAAGTGGTCAATCGTTTTCTCAGGCACTTTCTCCTTTGGTGGCAGTGCTGGTTTCGGTCCAAAATGGGCGTCCACTTGGGCCTGCACTATGGCTGCGTTTTGCTCCTTGGTCATGTTGTAAGGCCTCTGAGGAAGAGGAGCGAGGCTTGGACCATATTTATATCGCTTATCTCCGCCTGTACTTCATGTACTACCTCGACTCGTACCGCTACGCACCATAGCTGCGGCGTGTCTCTTCTGCGATTTCTGAGACGGCGGAGACGGCTGACGTGGCTGACACTGTGCCGGACTTGAAGCAGGAGGAGTGGCTTGACGCTGTGCCGGACATGAAGGAGGAGGAGTATGCTCAAGCGTTCGGGGACTTGGAGGAGGTGGTGGACTTCGAGGAGGAGTCGGCTCACGCATTTGTGGACTTGGAGGAGTGGGAGTCTGCTGACTCGGTGGCGGACTTCGAGGAGGAGTCGGCAGACGATGCGGTGTCGGTGGACTTGGAAAGATGATGCAATCCTTTGTCCATAGGTTGATACGATGTACGGCCTCTCCCAGTGTGCACTCGCTGTCACCTCCAGCAATGTCAAGTACTAGCATCGAATATGGCTCCACCACTTCATCAACCATGACACGAGCATAGACCTCTGGAATCGGGATGCAATGGAAGGTTGCTTCAGGGGTAATTGTGAAAGCAACACCGTCCTCCACCTTCATGGATATGTTCTTCATTTTGGAGTCTAGCTCACAGTTAGTGTTCTCTATGATGTCATCCACAGGGTAGTATGTATCCAGCAGTGTGTCGCCCGGGGCAGAACCAATGCTGCTTCTCGGCATGGATGGGACGTGTTATCCAATGATGGACGATCATCCGCTTGCTGCTGCCGCTGCTGAGACACCCTTTCCTGGCTAAGTGAGTCGATCTGCTGCTGCTGCTGCTGCTGGAATTTGAGTGCCAAGTCTGCGTGCCTTGCTTCTAGGCCTTGAAGGCGTTCTGCGTCCTACTATCTCTGCTCCTCCTCCAGCTTCCTCTTCTTCTCCTCCTCCATCTTCTTTCTTGCACGGGACCTATAGTCGTCGTTCCAGTCCTAAAATCCCTCATACCAGGGAATAACGCCCATGCCTCGTGTTCTTCCCGGGTGTTCAGGATTTCCCAGGGCGCGCGTAAGCTCGTCATTCTTTCTGTTGGGCGTGAACACCCCCGCTCGAGCTTCTTCTTTTTCGTCAAGTATCTTTTGTTCGGCTCCTTTTAGACTTGCCTTCTTCGAAACCAGGCCTGTCTTCGGGTCCAACGCCCCCATGCGCATAGAACCAAGTTCTGCACCTGGGGGCCAGCTCCTAGTAATCGGAGTGACCCCTGCACCCTCCATCTCTTGCTCAGACTTATCCCACTTAGGCATTCCCACCGCTTAGCCACCTGGACCCAGCCTATGGAACTGCGTCTTCTTTGCGGCATAGGCCTTGTTTTTTATCGACCGTTCCTTAGATATTTTTGAATCCTTGAATTTCACAAAATCGTCCCAGTGTTCTCTTTGCTTCTCCAGTTTTCCCGTGAATTCTGGAGTCTTCCTTTTTGCAGCGAGGTAGTTGGCCCATACAGTTTTCTTGTGGGTGTGGAATGCAATTGCCATTTTCTTAAGAGCAGCGCACTTCACTTGGTCCACATCTGCTTTAGTGAAATAATCTGGTAGGGTGAAATGTTCCATCAGAGAATCCCAAAGGTCTTTTTTGGCTCTGTCGTCGACCCAAGTAACACCTGGACGTTTAGTCTTTGGCTCTTTCCATTCTTGAATGGAGATCAGGAGTTTGTCCTTCACAAGAACTCCGAACTGACGAGTCCACTTGTTTGCAATGTTCTTAGGCGTCAAGGGTTTGCCACTAGGTTTGACGGATTCGATGTTGTACTTTACACCGTCCTTCAACAATCTGCTCGGGCCTCGCTTTGTCCTGTTGTCTGTAGAAGCGGATTTGCTCGATCCGGAGGGCTGAAAGAAGAAGATCGATTCGTTCATATATCTTAAAATAAAAAACATGTGATGATCACTAGATGCCTGCTTATATAAATATACCTCGCCGGTAGTATTTGTTATTTGAAGATCAACATTCTTTGTGTCATCATAAACATTGTTTGTGTCATCATAATCAGAATCATAGTTCATGACTTCATCAGCTCGGTCGTCGAGATCGAATATCTTTTCATCACCCTCTTCGGTATTGTTCAGATATTGGGAGCCGTCATCTGCTTCATTCAGATCATCTAGCCTGCCAGGGCTGCGTATGATGTCGAACAATTCCTCTTCTCTGTCTCTGCCGGTATTGTCCACCATAGCTTTTACTTAACTAATACAGAAGAAATATAGAACAATTTAGTATTCAAATTACAATGCATGGATGCAATCAATAAGGAAAAACTGAATCATATAGTACATAATATATATGCATTGTCTCGATTAATATATAATATCGAATATACATCATCGTCTTGAATAATATATATAATCTCGAATACATCGTCTCGAATATTATATATCGAATACATCACTAGTTAGGTACCTAATAAAGATTGAGTACTACAGAAGAATCTAGGGCGCCACTCGCGGTTCCTGGGGCATGGGCGGTGGACACCCAAAGAAAAGGAACCATCACAGGATCATATCTCCGGTCATCTGCCCAAAGAACATGCCAAGTAGTGGAGAACCTAATGTCGTCCATAGAAGCCATGTAGCGATGGACGTGCTCGTCTTCCTCCTTGACACGGCGACGCACCACCTCCGGTGGGGCCGGCTGCCTCTGCACCGAATGTGGCCCACACGAACGCCACCAAAGGAGATCAGGGTCGATGATGGGACCCGAGGCCGGGTTCCTCACCAAGCGGTGTGCCCCTCCAGGTAGCACCTCCTAGTGCCAGCCCGGCAGAGCCCAGTCCCGGACATGGGTCCTCTAAAGCATGACGTCGTCACGAACGGGTCGACGGCGAGGATGCGGGCCGGCATATCATCGAGAACAAATACTATATGCTCACAAAGAGTAACATTAATCTAACATTCTATATGCAAATTCTAACAATTTGACATTAATCTAATTCATCTAACTAAAACTAATTCTAAAATTTCTAACATTTCTGATTATATAACTAACATTTCTCATATTTCTATAACTAAGAAACAGAAAAATTGCTAACAATTTTATAAATATTTCTATAACTAAAAAACAGAAAAAAATTATAACATTTCTAATATTTCTATAACTAAAAAATAGGAAAATCTTATAACATTTCTATATAGCTAACATTTCTAAAAATATTTCTATAACTACAAAACAGAATAATTTCTAACATTTCTATAACTAAAAAACAGAAAACATTCTATAATGTGTGTGTGTGTAGTGTGTACATGTGTGTTTGTGTGAACATGGCGACTAGGGCGAGCTCACCGGCGAGGCGACGACAGGGCGGCGACGACGGGGCGACGGGACGGCGCGGAGACGACGGGACGGGCCGGTGACGACGGGGCGGGGCGCGGCGACGGGGCGGCCGGGGCGCGGCAACACGGACGGGGACGACCGGGGCGGAGACGTCGATGGGGGCGGCGACGAGGGGCGAGGACGGCCGGGGTCGGCGATGAGGGGCGGGGGCGGCGACGTCGACGGGAACGGCGTCGATCGGGGCAAGGCGGCGCGACGGAGGGAAGAAACAAAGAGGGAAAGTGCATTTTTTCAACTGTTGTATATATAGGACGGACCTTTAGTACCGGTTGGTGCCACCAACCGGCACTAAGGGGCTGTTCGGCCAGGCCAAGCGGCGGGAGGCGCCCCCCTTTAGTCCCGGGTGGTGGCTCCAACCGGTACTAAAGACCCCCCCCGTTTAGTACCTGTTGGTGCCACGACCCGGTACTAAAGGGGTGCGCTGGGGTAGTGCGCTGCGGCCAGTTTAGTCCCACCTCGCTAGTTGAAGGGCTACCGCACTGGTTTATAAGCTCCAGTGTGGTAGCTCTCTCGAGCCCCTCTCCTAAGCAGGCCTACTGGGCCTACCTGTTCAGTGCTGCCCTGTGTTTCTAGTCGTATGCACGCCGCTTTGGCCTAGTAGGCGGGCTTTTTTATTTTCTTATTTTTTTTGCTTTATTTTTTTTGTTTTATTTATTTTTGAGTTGTTTTTTGCTGTATTTAGAGTTTCTTTCTGAATATTTTTGCTTTAGGTACAAAAAAATACAAACTTTCTGTTAGTGCCGGTAGTTTTCAAATTTGAATAGTTTAAATTTTGAATTATTTGAAATTTGTGCGATTCACTAGTTTGTGAATAACTTAACTTTGAAAAAAGATTTTTCAGTGATTCTTTTTTCTTATGTTTAATATTATTGTGTTTTATCATTATATTCAATTTGGTAATGCTTAGGTTATTTAAAAAATGAAATGCCTTTGTAACAGACGAGTTTTCGTCCGAAACCCTGATACTTCAAAAGAGATAGTAAATGCATGAAAGAATTTGTTTGCACATAAAATTTCTTCGCGTTTCCAATGCCAAAACACATAACTACCCTAACTATTACAGAGATTCCCTCCTGGGTGTGAAACACAGAAGAAAGTGATGATAGTGAAGCCGATCACATCCTGGATCTTTGGGTGTGAAACTTTTTCTTCGCATGTGTCCCTTTGCACCGTAGCCATGGAAAATCTTCATCATTTAACTGGATGCTCGGGTCAATATTCACTATGAATGGAGAAATTTCATCAAACTTTTCATAATCTTCTGACATGTCTGTCTTGTCATCCACTCCCACGATGTTTCTTTTCCCTAAAAGAACTATGTGGCGCTTTGGCTCGTCATATGATCCATTTGCTTCCTTATCTTTTCTTTTTCTCGGCCTCGTAGACATGTCTTTCACATAAAAAACCTGCGCCACATCATTGGCTAGGACGAATGGTTCTTCTGCATACGGAAGATTGTTGAGATCGACTGTTGTCATTCCGTACTACGGGTCTTCCGTTACCCCGCCTCGTGTCATATTGACCCATTTGCACCCAAACAAAGGGACCTTCAAACCACCTGCATGGTTAAGTTCCCATGTGTCCTCTATGTAACCATAATATGTTTCCTTTCCCGTGTTGGTTGTTGCATCAAAGCGGACACCACTGTTTTGGTTGGTTCTCTTCTTATCTTGGGAGATCGTGTAAAATGTATTCCCATTTATCTGCTACCCTTTGAAAGTCATTATATTCGAAGATGGTAACTGGGACAACGAGTATAGGTCATCTTCAATATCGCCATCGTGCATGGCACGTTTCTGCAACCAACCGGCAAAAGTCCTCGTTTGTTCACGTGTAATCCAGTCGTCAGACTTCTCCGGGTGTTTGGAGTGTAGAAAATTCTTATGTTCCTCCATATACGGAGCCACCAAGGCGGAATTCTGTAGAACTGTGTAGTGTGCTTCAATGAGAGAATGCCCGTCCATACATATTATTTGATCCCCTCCTAGCATGCCTTTTCCATCCAGTCTGCCCTTATGCCGCGATTCAGGAACACCAATTGTCTTAAGGTCAGGAATAAAGTCAATACAAAACTCAATGACCTCCTCATTTTCATGGCCCTTCGCGATGCTTCCTTCTGGCCTAGCACGGTTATGAATATATTTCTTCAAGACTCCCATGAACCTCTCAAAGGGGAACATATTGTGTAGAAATACAGGACCCAAAACGTTAATCTCTTCGCAAAGGTGAACTAGGATGTGCTTCATGATGTTGAAGAAGGATGGTGGGAACACCAACTCAAAACTGACAAGACATTGCACCAAATCATTCTATAACCTTGGTATGATTTCTGGATCGATTACCTTCTGAGAGATGGCATGAGGAATGCACATAGCTTCACAATGGCTAATCGAACGTTTTCCGGTAGAAGCCCCCTCAATGCAACCAGAAGCAGTTGCATCATAATCACGTGGCAGTCATGAGACTTTAGGTTCTGGAACTTTTTCTCTGCCATATTTATTATTCCATTTATATTCGACGAGAAGCCAGACGGTACCTTCATGCTGAGCAGACATTCAAAGAAGATTTCCTTCTCTTCTTTGGTAAGAGTGTAGCTGGCCTGACCCTGATGTATGTCGTCTTTTCCGTGCATATGTTGCTGGTCCTCCCGTGCCTCTGATGTATCTTTTGTCTTCTCATACACGCCCAAGAAGCCAAGCAGGGTCACGCAAAGATTCTTCGTCACGTGCATCACGTCGATTGAGGAGCGGACCTCTATGTCTTTCCAATAGGGCAGGTCCCAAAATTTAGATTTCTTCTTCCACATGGGCGCGCGTCCTTCAGCGTCCTTCAGAACTGGTTGTCTGCCAGGACCCTTTCCAAATATTGCCTTCAAATCCTTGACCATATCATGTACATCAGCACCAGTACGGTGGCGAGGCTTCGTTCGGTGATCCGCCTCACCTTTGAAATGCTTGCCTTTCTTTCTTATGGGATGCCTGCTCGGAAGAAATTGATGATGTCCCAGGTACACATTCTTCCTACAACTCTCCAAATATATACTGTCAGTATCATCCAAACAGTGCGTGCATCTGCGATATCCCTTGTTTGTCTGTCCTGAAAGGTTACTGAGAGCAGGCCAATCATTGATGGTCACGAACAGCAACACCTTTAGGTCAAATTTTTCCTGTCTGTGCTCATCCCACACACGTACACCTGTTCCATTCCACAGCTGTAATAGTTCTTCAACTAATGGCCTTAGGTACACATCAATGTCGTTGCCGGGTTTCTTAGGGCCTTGGATGAGCACTAGCATCATAATGAACTTCCGCTTCATGCATAACCAAGGAGGAAGGTTATACAAACATAGAGTCACAGGCCACGTGCTATGGTTGCTGCTCTGCTCCCCAAAAGGATTAATGCCATCAGCGCTTAGACCAAACCATACATTCCTTGGGTCACCTGCAAACTCCTCCCTGTACTTTCTCTCGATTTTTCTCCACTGCGAACCGTCAGCGGGTAGTCTCAACTTTTTGTCTTTTTTACGGTCTTCTCTGTGCCACCACATCACCTTCGCATGCTCTTTGTTTTGGAACAAACGTTTCAACCGTGGTATTATACGAGCATACCACATCACCTTGGCAGGAATCTTCTTCCTGGGGCGCTTGCCCTTGACATCACTAGGGTCATCGTGACTGATCTTATAACGCAATGCACCACATACCGGGCAAGCATTCAAATCCTCGTACGCACATCGGTAGAGGATGCCGTCATTAGGGCATGCATGTATCTTCTGCACCTCTAACCCTAGAGGGCAGACAACCTTCTTTGCTTCATACGTACTCTCGGGCAATTTGTTGTCCTTTGGAAGCATATTCTTTATCATTACCAACAACTTTCCAAATCCCTTGTCACATACACCATTCTCTGCCTTCCATTGCAGCAATTCCAGTATGGTGCCCAACTTGTTTTTGTCAGCCTCGCAATGCGGGTACAACAATTTCTTGTGATCCTGTAACATGCGCTACAACTTCTTCCTCTCCAAATCACTTGCGCAGTTTCTCTTTGCATCAGCGATGGCCCGACCTAGATCATCAGCGGGCTCATCTGATACCTCTTCTTCAGCTTGTTCCCGCATTGCCGGCTCAGCTTCTTCCTCCATTGTTGTATCATCCTATTCAGGGAACCCATGGCAACGATAGATGTCATTGTCCTCTTCTTCTTTATTGTCTTCCATCATAACCCCTCTTTCTCCGTGCTTGGTCCAAACATTATAGTGGGGCATGAAACCGGACTCAAATAGGTGGACGTGAATGGTTCTTGACGTAGAGTAATTGTGACCATTCTTACAGCCAGCAAATGGACAAGGCATAAAACCATCCGCCCGCTTGTTTGCCTCTGCGGCAAGGAGAAAAGTATGCACGCCATTAATGAACCCGGGAGAGCATCGGTCATCATACATCCATTGTCGGCTCATATCTTCATTATACACAACACCGAATAGACCAAATTAATACAAGTTCATACATAAAGTTCATATAAAACACTTAATTAAATGCAACATACAAATAATTATCTAGCTAAAGAATTTAAATGCAACAATAAATGCGATCAAGATCGCAACTAAGGTAACAATTGATCCAACAGCATAATGATACCAAGCCACACTATCAATGGCATATTTTCTAATATTTCTAATCTTCAACCTCATTTTCTCCATCTTGATCTTGTGATCATCGACGACATCGGCAACATGCAACTCCAATTCCATCTTCTCCCCCTCAATTCTTTTCAATTTTTCTTTCAAATACTCGTTTTCTCTTTCAACTAAATTTAACCTCTCGACAATAGGGTCGGTTGGAATTTGCGGTTCACATGCCTCCTAGATAAAAATATCTATGTCAACTTGATGGGCATAATTTGTCATAAACACGAAATGCAACAACTAGTTTTAAAAGAGAATATACCACATCCGAATCATAACAAGGACGAGGGCCGACGGGGACGGATATCAAAACCATGGCACTATGTATAACAAACAACGTACGGGTAAGACAATTATATGAGTAACCATATATCCAAATCACACAAACATCAATTTGGTAATGTAAAACATTCATGAATAAGAGCCTCACCACAAGGTGGTCTCGGCGACGGGACGGTGCGTGCGATCGACGGTGGTTACGACGGAGATTTAGAAGGCACTAAGTAAACCACACCTACATATGCAAACTAAGTGTTATTTTTGACCTCAAATTACATATAAATCAAATACTAGCAAATATAATTCCTCCCAAATTAATCACTATACAAAGCATTGCAAGAGCTAATCTAGCAATGAGAGTTGAAAGGACAAAGTTGCTAACCTTTGTGATCATTTGAATGTATGGGGGCCTTCAAATCTTGACAAATTTTGGGAAAAATTTGTGAGGATCTCAAGGAAGAGAGGGGAAGAACAGAGGAAGTGAGGGGAAAGGGGAAGAATAGAGTGGCTCGGGTGGGCGAAGGGTTTATGTACGTCGACCTTTAGTACCGGTTCGTGCCACGAACCGGTACTAAAGGTGCTGGACGGGCCCCAGACTGACAACATCCTACCACCACTCTCTTTAGTACCGGTTCGTGGCACGAACCGGTGATAAAGGTTCGCCACGAACCGGTACTAATGAGAGCGGCCGGCTAGCCATTGGAACCGGCACTAATGGACACATTGGTGCTGGCTCAAAATCAAACCGACACTAATGTGTCTCAGCTTTAACCCTTTTTCTACTAGTGGGAGGCAGCACATCTGAGATTAAATTGGCCAGGTTCTTTGTTCTGGAGGTAAGTGTGCTCAAGGTAATGAGGTTTGGCGTTCTCTGGTGCAACAATGAATGGCATGCTTATCACCGCAAGCGTCTAAGCCTAAATGACAAAGTCTCTGCAGAAGCTGAATTTGTTTTTGAAACATCAAGTGGCCAGAGACTCGAAAACTTCTTTGCCCATTAGTAACTTGTCAGGGCAGTGGATTTTAGTTTGTATGATAATGCTGCATCCACCTAAAGTAATGAAAGTTCTTACGTAAACTTCCTAGTAATTCCCTCTTCCTAGGTGCAGCATTACTCCTAACATTTGTAATATCAGTTTGAAACTTGTAATATTGCCGTGTCCTATTCGTGCATTTTCAAAATCCTGCAAATCAAACAGGTCCTGAGTTGGTGATGATGTTGTCCCTCCCATCTTTCACCAATAGCCGTCGGATCTAGATCTGACGCATACAAACCAAGCTTCTCCATTTTTGCAAAAAGATGCCCGTACTTGTTCCCTATTTACAAACAACTCCTTGTCTCTCACAATCAGCATTATCTCCTCCCCACCACAACTAGAAGGCGGTGGAAAAATCTGGCGCGATGGCAGCTGCCGGAGCCGTCCACCCCCAATCTTGGTGTTCCGTGCAATGCACGGGCATCTACGCATGGGAAATTATGTCGAACAGGGCTAGTTGTAAGTAGGCTAGCTCTAGAGCCATGATGATAGTGACTGCAGACGGTGAGGCTGACTATGGTATGCCGAACACGGCGCCTATACTCAGGTGTCATCTCCGGCACAGGGTCTTGTCACTTCACTGTGAGGAGCAGCACATAATAATTTGACCAACGGGTAGTACAGTGCTAGTACTAGTAGCACCACCGTCTGGATTTAGGAGTACTACCACGTCCATCTGGATTTTAGTATTTGACTAGCAATATCTAGTAGTAATGCATGTCACAAAAAATGTACTACTCCCTCTGTAAATAAATACATGTTGTTTTATTCCTATCGGCGAGAGAACTTAATGATTTTTTGCTAACTACTAATAGGATTACATGCAATGAACTAAATGCTGCATGTCATGTTTGGTAGTCTCAAGTCATTGAAAGTATGCACGGCCCACATCTCTCATTGGTTGATATGTCACGAAATAAGAAACAAGGAGGGAGTTAATGCACCGTGCCTAAGGCTAGCCATAGTGGGGGTAACATAAGTAGTATCATGCACTTGGGACTCGCAAACATACTTATGTGGCAGGCAATTAAAGAAGAGAGAGATGGTTTTAGTAACATAGGTAGATACCATAACATAATAAATGTGATGGTACTATGTGTCATGCATGGCAATAAATGAGACCACTTATGATACTAATCTATGACACTATGCACTATAAGGATAGTAACATAGACTAGTACTTCCTCTGTACAGGTGCATTAGGGACCTAACGAAATCCAGGAATTCCTATAATGTAAGGCACTGCAATTAGCAAGCGAGGTGTGGAGTAATTAATTTTGTGAGGCCAACTCGGATAACAAAGCACATACGGCCAGTCATTGCAAATGACCACTACATGCAGGGCCCAACACATAATTGCTCGACGTGCATGCAAACGGCCACGCACCATAGTTGGATGCCTAAGTGCACCGCCCCACTAAATACACAAATAAAGCCGTGCTAATTAATTTTGACTAGTCCAGTCAATACACGCCTAGGTCGCGCCGCATCTTCTTAGGTGCCCTATGCACCTGGACGGAGGGAGTAACATACGCATGTTACTGTAGTCTAAGTTACTCTCCACTATGACTAGACTAAGTGTTTTGGGATTATTTGATTTTCGTAATGTGACTTACACAACATTTTTGCTTACATGCATTAACATTTTATTAGTTAAATCAAAGGTCAAAACTTGGCGCAAAATGCAAAGGGGACCAATAAACCAGTAAACATCAAACTTCTCTCGTTTGGCCCCAACTAGAGGTCCGGTGAGATGACTATCTACACCGGCACGGAGGGGGACGCAACTTCATTGACTTATGGCAACTGCCTTTGGGTGAACGACACGTGGGCCTAGGGGGTGTCTGGCCCACCTATCATACAGCCAAAGGCAGGTGCAGTAGAGGGCCGAGGAGTAGTACGAAATCCTATGCACCTACGCATGCTAACCAAGGGAAAGAGTGATCACTCGAATCGCAAGATCAGTTGACCCATGGAGGCGATGAGCGCGAGCATCAGCCGGCTGTGCCAGATGATCCACGACGCCGGCCTGCGGCCCGGCAACAAGGAACGTCTCCAGGTAGTATTGCTTGAGGCCGCCAGGGCGAGGGGCCGCTTGGACGACAGCTCCGTCTCCTTGTTCGACGAGGTCCTCGTAGGTTTCCTCGACAAGTTCACCGTCGTCAAGAAGCTCACAGACGAGTTTGACGTAAGCCTCCAGCCGACGCACCCAGGCTCTGCGATGCCCGCCACCCTCAACAACCACTATGGTGACAACCTCTTCAACGCACTGGTTGCCCTGCGACTGCCGCCGTCGCGCCGGAGAATGTCCACCTCCAGGTCGCGCTCGCCGCGCAGCGCCTGGCGCAGCAAGACACCATCGACATAATCACCCACGTCTACGTGCAAATCATCCACAAGGACTACTACATGCAAGAGGAGAACGATAGGACGCTGGCCTTCTTGGACCGCAGGGCAACCATGGACGGCACTGTTTAGAAGCACGTTGAGCTCGCCGCTAACGCCGCTGCTCCTCACACGTCGGTTGGTGAACCGGCGCACTAGGGCGTGAGGATGTCATTGATGGATCCGTATGTATTTTTATCTTTCTGTCAAATCCATGTAGTAGTATATGATACTACAGTAATTATCTTACCTTTCGCATCAACTTCATAATTTTCGTACGTACTCCATGCATGAACGGCGCCAGAACCAAACTTCTCATTACTCTAGGCAAAATCGCTGAGCAAACCGACTATCGGCAAACCCCCACCCCGCCCACCGCGCGATGGCTGAGAAAACAGGAGGGAGAAGAGATGGTTGTAGCACAGACACCAAGAAAATTGGTGTCGGATGGGACTCCTGTTGGTGGCGTCTGCCGTACTGCTAGACGTGAATGCTAGTTATGGCCCATACCAGCCCACTATATCGAGCCTATATCGAGGTACGTAGAACAAATTTCCTGCAGTCTGTGCTCAGCCCACCTCTATCTCTCTTCTCAGCCAGCCAGCGGACGCGCGGAGCCCATCGTCTGTTTGCTCACATGCGGTCCCACATGTCAGTGAAAACGCAAGCGGACCCACTGAACCTGCACATCTTTCACCTCGACGTGCTGGTGATGAAAAACAAATCCAAGAAAGATCTTTAGTGGCCGCTTTTGGAGTTACTCAAGAGTAGTAAGATTATATTTATAGTTTAACCCAAGATGCACATCTCGTGGCTTTAACTACCACTCTATTTTCTTTCATGACACGACATGGATGCTGGATGTCCCACGTGTCGGCAAAAGGAGGAAGAACCCGACCAAATCTTCGGTTGTGCTCTCGGATTAGACTAGTTGTGCTAACTTAAAAAATTTATTGTGTACTCCCTGCGTTCCAAAATACATGACTTCCATTTGTCCAAAAATGGATGTACCTATATACTAAAACATGTCTAGATACATATATATTTTTACGAATAGAAGGCATGTATTGTGCAATGGAGGGAGTAGAATGGATGCAAGTTTTTGTATTGGGAAGAAGAGTACATCCATATATTGATAGAGCGCAATTTATAGATGTTATATCATTTTTAGCTAGCACAGAGGCTATAGATGAGATTAGTGCACTTGTTGATACTCCTACTTGGTATGCGTGTTGCTGCTTAGACGCAGAGAAAAATGGACCGGAGGGAGTACTAGAATAGAGTCTAGACATGAGACTAGATGCGAGGAAGCAACGTCTACTTCTTTACACTAGAAGAAGAAAGAAGCACGCAAGATCGAGCCTCTACAGATCAACAATGAATGCATCGAGAAGGCACTAATCCAACTTACTGGAGTAGTAAAATGTATTCTTGTGGTTCTTGTTTTCTTTGGTCTTGCTTTTCTAGTCAAAATTATCGTTAGAGTTCGTGCAAAACGGAGGTCCGTTTGGGGTCGTGCGTTGCAGTTGGCCTTACAAGTGGGACCGCAGTTATGCAAACCGAATATCGGCAAACCCCCACCTCGCCCGCCGCGCGATGGCTGAGTTAGAGAAACGATGAGGTTGAAGAGATTGCTCTAGCATGGACTCCAAGAAATATGGTGTCAGATGGAAGTCGTGCTGGTGGCGTGTGCCGTACTCCTGGACGTGAATGCTTGTTCTGGCCCATGCCACCCTACTACTCCTACTACTTACTATATAGTACTACTAGTATCGAGGATTCGAGGTGCTGGTTATGTAGTACAATATGGCTACAGTAAAAACACCCGCACAACGTGCGAAGCATGTGAAGTAGTACAAATAGTGTACTACTATTGTTGATTGGCCTCATCCGATAACCTGTTGCAATGCACGTACAATTATGTATTCGGAAAATATTTTTTTGCCTCATCGCACCACTCACTCACAGAAGCGACTCGAAAGCCATTCATAAATTTAGTAAGTTTATCACAGGCATGTCATTTTATTACATACAACAGGTCATCAACCCACATCGACAACGAGGATACATTATAAATACTAAAGTTTTCACCACACAACAAATAACAAGCAATGAAATGAACTTCAACTCAACCATTCCTTAGTGTTGGAAACGTTTGCTTTGAACCACAAGTGATTCTCTATGACGGGCCATCCGTTGTCAATCTGGAGACCAACGCAGGACTGATCATCCAGGATGAAGCGGCCTACTATATCAGTAGCAGGGTAGGGAACCACCCAAATGTCCGAGGTATAGACACAATTGCTTCTCATAAATGGTAGTAACGTTGTGTCAATAGCAGTTGGATCGCCTTTCACCATCATTGGATTGTTTTGTCCAAGGAAGAGCGAGTTTTCTCCAAGACTATCAATTCTGAACCAGGGAGAAGGAGTTGGCGCTAGCACACTAGTATCCATGTCGAATACCATGCAACGGGTGTTGGAATAGGTCCAGAGAGTGCGGACATGGGAGACTACACCTGCTTCCTTAGCAATAACATCATCAGTGGGCTATATACACACGAGAAGATGTGATCCATCGGAATTAGTTGCCAGGAACCAAATAGTATATGGGCGCTACTTGTCCTCATGCTCGTGATCATCACCATCGTCATCTCCCCCTTGGTTATCAAAGTCTTCAAGTATAGGTGGTGGAATGTTCGCAGGACCTTGGAAACACAAGAATAAGGTTAATTAGTAAAGGGAAACTTGCTAACCCGCATGCATGTGGATGAAACAATTATAATTACGGTGGAAGACAAACGTACCAAAACAACAATTCCATGCAAAAACAGTGCCACGAGTGGTGGCAGCAAACACAAGCCCCTCGTATTCAATTGCATCACAGTACTCATCCGTGTACAGAAACTGATTTTTGAGCAATATCCATCGAGTCAAACCAGCAAGGACGGCAACAAGCTTGTCAAAGATAGCAACAACTTCATAGTTGTTGTAATTCCAAGAGCGGTTGGGAACTCGAGAAATTGCTATCTTCCGTAGAAGACAGTTACCATGATTGTATTTGAACGTGCGTACAATACCAGTGTGCTCAACCTCTGTTTAATCTGCTAAGATTTTGGAAGTGGAACCTGGTCACGAGTGTACAAATTCACAAGTTCACACTCGCAGTTGGATACAATGTAAACAACCCAATCTCCATTTGCGCCTGCCCAAGCCTTGCCCTCAAGCAATGACATCTTAACATCATACATATCATTATCAAGCGGCATCAACTTGCACAAGGCGAGGCCTCCATCGTGACGGCGCCAGTCATCAGGGTCACGGTGAAGAAGATAGGGGAGATCAAACCGCTCCTTGACTCTTGGGTTCCTTGTAATGATGTTATTAGTTGAGTCAAGAATGGGCTTGAACGAACCTGCGATGCTAGCCGAGGTGATGAAATCACACCGATCAATGAGTTCCTCCACGACGTCATCTTTCAGATCGGGGCAAGAATAACGGGGTCGTTTTTGTCCTGTTCCCTCCATGGAGAAGATTATCAAACAATGGCAGAAGAAAGGGTGAAGGGCTGAAGGAAAATGGAGGAGGGAGAGGAATAGCATGCGACAGTAGTTCCAAATCAAGAGGGAAAGGCGAAGAGTCGGTGGACGGTTGCCAGTTTGCGACGGTTCACGAAGGGGCGCCCCGGCCTACACGTCGGTTCGTAAATACTCCTACTACTCGTCATCGTCTCACTGATATGTTGGAATGGGACCACATGTCAACGAAACATGGTGTGTAATTTCTCGTGCAAAATGCGATCTGGCCGCGTTGGCCCGAGGTGCCGCATTAGTTATCGACCTTTCTTTTTTTAATGGCATGTCGTTCAGTTTTGAAGCACGACTAACTGGTACTGTACGCAGAGAAAATATAAACTACTCTACCACTACTCCACCTCCAGTACTAGTAGTATAAAAAAGATATATAGGCTGGAGCTTCAGCGCTTTCTTGCCAAGGGCTGCCCACTTGCTTCTCACACTACCACCCTCTCTCTAGATCTAAAAAGGACGGCCCCTCTCTCCCTCCTCAATGGTGGTCACAGATCCGTCGGGGAAGAAAAGGACGTGCAGCGTTGATGCACTCGTCATCAGCGAGCGAGGTCACGCAGTGACGACAAGGCCGTCCTCTTAGACCTAGCGCCCGCGCTGGATGGCCTCCGTCCCCAAGCTCGCTGCCGTAGTGTGTGCGGAGGACGACGACCACGAGCGAAGCCACTTCCCGCCGACCCTCAGGTATGCTACCTCTTTTCGAACCATACCCTTGTTCTATTGCCCCATCTGGGACGTTGTTGCATGTGGATCTTTTTCCACTCCACCATCTTCCCAATTTGCTATCCTCTTCTCTGCTCGCCACGCAGATGAAAACCATAATTTGCACTATTAAAGGAAACCCTACTTCATGCAGACTAATCCATGTCTGGGTTGAATAAGCAAAAGGAAGGGAGACTGTACTGTCCAAGAGAGTAGGCATCGAACCCGCATCTAGGTTGAAAAGGGGAAAATCAGTAGCTAAGGAACGAGTCTCATGTCTCTTGGTTGAAGAAGGGTAGAAAGGCATGACAATGCAATAGAGAATGACCAGGTCGATCGGTTTGTTGTCCTCACATAGGAAAAAGGTGGCTAAAGAGAACAAGAATGGGACGTAATCCACATATGCTGCCTGGATATTTGTTGCTCTGGGCAACCATACCTCCCTCACCACTCTGCGTCCGTGGAGGTACATCGTATTGGTGCGCCCACTGTCCGAATGGACTCCCATGCTCTTATTGCCACTTTTTTGTTGTTAGTGTAACGCCAGCAGTCAAGTCAAGCAATGCTACTGGTAAAGTGAAGCCACATTTAACTAATGTCGCTCTCAATCTAATGCCACCGATAAATTTAAGCAATGCCATTTAATGTCACTGGATTATTTCAGGGTTAGCTGTTGATTGTGGATGTATTGTTACCTTTACATTTTGTCTAATGCCACTAGTATAACAATGCTGAAACTTGTTACTTTACATTCTGTATTGTTAATTCTTATAGAAACCTTCCAGTGCTAGAGTTTATTGAAATCTGTTCAGTAAAACCATTATACTATACCCTGTAATAAACTAACTACTCTACTGTTGCACTAGCCACTGGATTAGTGTATATTTGTAGTATTCGAATGGTGTAGAGTTCACTCAAATTATCCCGGTAAAGCTAGTCACACCTTTGTTAAAATTAATGTTCATTATGTTATCGGAGGAGGTCTGTATGTTTGTCTCTAATGCCTGTCGACTACATACCTGACATCATGATGTAATGTTAAGTCATTTCCTTTTGTACAGTGTCACTGAATTGTCAAGGCGGTGATGACATTTTATTTTAGTAGAACTGCACAAAATTTTCTTAAAAGGAGAGGAAAGGTCAGGAATGGCACGGTTTTTCAGAAAAAACTATGTATGCCTTCCTGACATCAGCCGTTGTTGCTTTATTTATTCCTTCAAACAGGTTGTTAGAAACAATCTTGCTACCTTTTCCCATTAAGAAATTGGAAAGCTTATATTTGTGAGTCTATGCTTCAACTAGTGCCACTTTTATAGTAATCACACTTTAAATATCTATGCAAACAGGGATGCTCGATTTTAGTGGAGCTGCACAAAAAGTCCAACTAGTTCAACATTAGGAGCATGTTTTTTCCAAACTTTATATCCAATTGGTGGCACTATGAGCTGTTCATTACGAAGGTACATGGTTTGCTACTATCTTGCTACTCTTTTTGTACTGTCATTAGATAGTAATACTAGTGGTTTGCTAGCTGCTTGATACGTTTACTAGTTGCTCGATATTTGTGCAGACAGAGATGTCTGCCTGTTGCTATTTGGCAAACAAACAAAGTGTCCGCAATTTGGTTGAACTGCACAAGAGAATAGTATAGTCACTGCATGCAGTGCCATTTGATAATAGACACAAAGATTGGATAGTCACTTCATGGACTATAGAAAAGTAGTATTGTACTATTTACTTGCCAACAATTGGTGCTTCATTGCTTTGGTCTAATTATACAATGGGCATCATTTTGCCTAAGTTAAAGTTTGTATTCCGAAAATAGTCTCGCGGTGTGATCGAGAGAAGACCAAATCATATTGCAGTGGATGTTCCTCCATCATGTGTGGTTCATTCTCATGGTTCCAGCTGTTGGTGAAACCACTTACGTTTGCAAGAGGAATTGTAGACTTCAGAAACAAATTTGTCTTTCAGTCTGTACTGAATGTTGGCCAATAGAAGCATCCATGTTAGTAGGAAGAACATATGTTTTTTCTAGATCTTTGCTTTTGGAGCTACATATTTGTATATGATCTGTGAATCATTGAGATGCATTAGCATGTTGATCTTATGTATGGGAATCGTACTAGTTAGTTTTAGTTGCGATGCAAGATCCAAAGTGGCTGATCTTTGCTTTTGGAGCTACATGTTTGTATATGATCTGTGAATCATTAAGATGCATTAGCAGTTACTTATTCGTTCACTCAGTGTTTACAAGTTACTGATTGATCACTAGCTAGCCTACAAATGCGCTCCTGGAAGTTTTATTTGCGATGCAGGATGCGAAGTGGCAGTTTTTTGAATAAAAATGCCTACCTCTGAAGAAACTAACAAGCTACACTATCGATCCTACACGGATAAAAATGCCTACCTATGAAGAAACTGACAAGCTACACTATCGATCCTACACGGATAAATAGCAGATCGCACACGTACTACCTCCTTTCCGGTTTGCAGGACTCAATTCAAGAAACGACCTACTCGATCTTACACGAATAAATAGCGAATCACGCACGTACTAGTACCTCCTTTCCGATTTGCAGGGCTTAATTCAAACCTCTCACCAACCAAGGTACTCCCTCCGTCCAGGTTTATTAGTCCCGTGAGCAAAGCAGCAAGACCAAGGCATGGCAATAATTAACGGCATGCAGAAGTTTAAGCCTAATAAATTCCAGTGATTTAAGTGGCTGCATGCGTGCCCTCGGCTGCGACTCATTGCATGCTGCTTCGCATACTGCCTGCGAGCAATTCTGAGTGCCTGCATGCAGCCGGCCATAATTAAGGCAGCTAACTGATGCGAAAAAGATATGCTTTAATTGTTGCGGGCTTTTTAAATCCGTGGAATCATTATTGACAAGGAGGGAGATGATTCGAGTGCACTTGTTTGACCGCCATGCCGGCATGCGACCCAGACGGGACGGGATGGCACAGTCATAATTTCAGTTTCCCTAGTTTTCCACGGCAAGCTGGCGTGCTAAGCCATTATGCATTGAATTCCGATGACCATCGTGCTACCTTCCCCCTATAAGTACTGTTTCCCGGCCTTCTCCGGTGCCACCGTGACCCAACTCGCCATATCCTCATAAGCCCCCACCGGCCCGACGTCGCCCGCCACGTCTGCCATGCCCCCGCCCATCCGCAGTAGGCGACGCCGGAGGCGGTCACCGCCGGAACTAGTGTTCGGTTTTTCACCGGAAGGCAGACGGAGGGAGGAGGCATTCTATCTGTCTTTAGATGGCAATGCGCAGATCGAGGAGTTGTTGGAGTGCGACCGCATGGCGGAGGAGCAGGAGTTGTTGGAGCACGACTGCCTGGCGGAGGAGTAGCGTATTGCCGATTTGCGCCGCCAGCGGGACATGGAGCAGCAGCGCACCGATGCTCTGAGTCGCGAGCAGAGCGCCCGCAACTGGGCCGACTACATGGAGGCCGGCACCCGGAAAATAGCCCTGGAGGCTGTCGAGCACACACGCGTTCGCGATGCTGATTTTTACTACCAGCTCATCAAGTGGGTTTCCCGCTTGGAAGCCGAAGCTTCGGTGGACCACGCCGGCATGGAAAGGGCCAACGCGCACGAGCAACGCGCCCTATCGCACCTCTGGCAAGTCCGAGGCGAGGCGCGAGACACCGATGCCGGCGTTTAGCGTGTACCACAGATGGCAGCGACATCGTCTAGTTAGCTAAGAGTAAGTTAGTACTTGTCTATGGGAGTAGATAGTTAACTTGGCTATGATGGTTGTCAACGTGGAAGTTCAGTACTCTATATGTGGATCAGACCTGTTACTTTGCTCTGAATGTTGAACTTTCCGTCTGAACGTATGGAATGGGCTATTATCTTTTTAAATGGGTTGTATTTGTCCTCCACGGGTTTAGAGGCTGACTTGTGGGCCTAGGAAGTTGACGCGTACACAATCAGGAGATGATTGTACGTGGAGAGGATGACAGCAGGGACCCGCCAAGGTCATGGTAGTACGCAAGCAAGTGCCACCTTATTTCAAGCCAATAAAAAATGGCTCCTCCTAGTGGATTTCTGACATCTGGGTCCCATGCCATTGTCAACGTAGTCAATAAACGAGAGAATTGCACAATGAGCGGCTGACACCAGGGACCCAGTAGCTCGCCCATTTATTTTTGTTTTGGGTTAATTTGATAAATGCCTCCGAGAAATGCCACTGCGATTTCCAAACTTTGAAAAATGCCATTTCATGCCATTTCTAGTGGCATTTTTCGAAGTCTGGAGTGGCGTTTTTCAAAGTTTGCAAACTGCAGTGGCGTTTTTCAAAGTTTGCAAAAATTGCAGTGGCATTTTTCAAAGTTTGGAAATTGCAGTGGCATTTTTATGAATTGCCATAATTGGAGTGGTATTTATCTAATTTGTTTTTGAGACGGAAGCAGGGTGTCAACTGGGCTGTGCGGGACACTCTGGCCTGTCTAGACAGCCTTTTCTTTTATGTTTACCACAGACCAGCCCAGTAGTTTTTTTTTCTTTCTGAAAATGGCTAGCCCAGTTTTTTTGTGATTTGTCAAGTAAGTCGTTTTATCAGGCCTGTTGGGCTGCAAATCTTTCAAGACGAGGAGAGCTTCATTCGGCTGGCCGAGAAAATGGCCTATTAGTAATGAGAAATGGGTTGTACATTTTTAAAACACATCAAACCGGCAATTAGTTTCAAATATATATTTTTCATTTCGAGATTTTAAATTGCATTGATTTTTATGCATGGACAATTTATTGGATTTTATATTGATATACATTTATTTTTAAAATCAGTCTGAATGTGACTCGATATTTTGGGATTAAAAACAGTTCAGACCGCACCGACATATGCAAAATTTCGTATAATTTTTTAACCGTGGCCACAATATGGGCTGTAATGCTAACAAAAAGAATATGGGCTCCCAAAAAACCCGTAAGAATTAGCAAATGGGTTGTAAACTATTTGAAATAATGGCAGATGGGTCATATGCTGTATTCCACAGATTTGAGGCTTTCCACAGATGGCATGTATACTATTGGATGTCCAATCAACGACCGTCGTGCTTCTTCAATATCTGCTCTTCCTGCTGCAGCCGCTCAAACAAGCGCTGGTGGGACTGCCTGCTCCCTCCTCCACGCGGCCGGCTGTGCTGCCGCACAGGCCTCACCACCCCACCGTACTCCCATCGCGGGCCTAGCCATCCCTCTACTCACCCACAGTCCCACACATGTTGTTATTCTCCGGTGACGGCAGACGAACCAGTAAACCCTCGTACAGTCGTACTCCCCTCCGCGTGGGAAACAACTGCTGAGTCTTCCCTACCTCTGTGTCGTTCCCTTCCTAGGCCTCGCTGTCGTCCACCGCCCTGGTGCTCTCGGCGTGGCGTGGTCAACGTTGTCAACGACCGACATGCATCTAAAGTGGACTATACGTGGAGAGGCTGACAGCTGGGTCCACGGCCGCACGCAAGGAAATGCCTCCTTATTACGCACAAAATAATGATTCCTCCACCTGACATCTGGGACCCACCGAAAGGGCCTCTATATTTCACGGAAAAAATGTTACCGCCGCTGACAGCTCGAACCCACCAGCTATATCTTCGCACGCAAGGAAGTGCCTCCTTATTACGCCCAAAAAAAGAATACTCCCCATACGATGTCCACTATGTTGACGGGGCCTACTAAGTTGACGGGGACGAAGGGCTTTGTCAACTTAGTCAATATGCACGATTCTATCTCGACTAACCGTACGATGTCCATCCAACGGCCGTAGTGCTTCTTCAACCTCTGGTCTTCTTGCTCCAGCCGCCCAAAGCAGCCGGTCGTGCCGCCTGCTCCTGCCTCCCGTGGTCGGCTGTGCTAGCGCGGAGGCCTCACCGCCTCTATACTACTCCCACCGCTGGCCAGGCCATCCCTCCACTCCACTCACCCACACCCCCTGTTATTCAGCGGCGACGGCAGCGCAGCCGAACCAGTGAAACCTCGTACTCCTCTCTGCATGGGCATCCACTGCCGCGTCTTCCCCAGATCCGCGTCGTTCCCTTCCTAGGCCTCGCCGTCATCCACCGCCCTGGTGCTCTCGGTGAAGCGTGGTCATTGTGGTCAATGACCAAATTCTATCGGAAGAATACTATACGTGAAGAGGCTGATAGCTGGGTCCATGGTAGCCGCAAGGAGGTGCCTCCTTATTACGCGGAAAATAATTATTCCTCCACCTGACAACAGGGACCCACCGGACAGGCCACCAGTATTTCGCAAAAAAAATGTTTGCCCCTGACTGCTGGGACCCACTCGACGGGCCACCGTATTTCGCGAAAAAAATGTTCCCCCTGCTGTCAGCTCGGACTCACCGGAAGTGCCTCCTTATTACGCACAAAAAATGAATACCCTCCCTGCTAGCTGGGACCCACCTTTGTGGGAGGCTAACTTGCGGGCCTACTAAGTTGACGGGGACGGAGGGCTTTGTCAACTTAGTCAATATAAACGATTCTAGATCAAGTGACCGTACGATGTCCATCCAACGGTCGTAGTACTTGTTCAACCTCTGGTCTTCTTGCTCTAGCTGCCCAAAGTAGTGCCGGTCGTGCCGTATGCTCCTGCTTCCCATGGCCGGATGTGCTGCCGCGGAGGCCTCACCACCCCCTACTATTCCCACCACTGGCCAGGCCCTGCGCCGACGGCAGCCTCACACCACATCCGAACCAGTGAACCCTCGTACTCCTCTCCGCGTGGGCTTCCACTGCCACGTCTTCCCCGGCTCCGCGTCGTCCCCTTCCCAGGCCTCGTCGTCGTCCACCGCCATAGTGCTCTCTGTGTGGCGTGGTCAACATCGTCAAGGAACGACTTCCAACGGAAGAGTACTGTACGTGGAGAGGCTGACAGCTGGGTCCATGGCCACAACCCAGTTTTCTTGGTGATTTTCCAAGTAAGTCGCTTTGTCAGGCCTGTTGATCTGTAAATCTTTCAAGACGAGGAGAGCTTTCATTTGGCTGGCCGAGAAAATGGCCCATCAGTAATGAGAAATGGGCTGTACATTTTTAAAACACATCAAACCGGCAATTAGTTTCAAATATCTTTTTTCATTTCAAGATTTTAAATTACATTAATTTTTATGCGTGGAGAATTTGTTGGGTTTTATATTGATATACATTTATTTTTAAAATCGGTTTGAATATGAGTCGAAATTTCGGGATAAAAACAGTTTGAACCGCACCGAATATGCAAAATTTTGTATAATTTTTTAACCGTGGCCACAATATGGGCTGTAATGCTAACAAAAATAATATGGGCTCCAAAAAAACCTTAAGATTTAGCAAATGGGCTGTAAATTATTAGAAATAATGGAAGATGGGTTGTATGCTGTTTTCCATAGATTTGAGGCTTTCCTAAAGAAAAGGTTGACGCACAAGCAGTGATGGTTGGATGTCCATCCAACGACCGTCGTGCTTCTTCAATCTCTGCTCTACGTGCTCCAGCCGCTCAAACAAGCGCCGGTGGGACTGCCTGCTCCCTCCTCCCTACGGCTGGCTGTGCTGCCGCGTAGGCCTCACCGCCCCATCGTACTCCCATCGCTAGCCTAGCCATCCCTCTACTCACCCACACCTGCTGTTATTCTCCGGCGACGGCAGACGAACCAGTAAACCCTCGTACAGTCGTACTCCCCTCCGCGTGGGAAACAACTGCCGAGTCTTCCCTGCCTCCGCGTCATCCCCTTCCTAGGCCTCGCCGTCGTCCACCGCCGTGGTGCTCTCAGTGCGGCGTGGTCAATGTGGTCAACGATTGACTTCCATCGTAAGAGTACTATGCGTGGAGAGGCTTACAGCTAGGTCCACGGCCGCAGCAAGGAAGTGCCTCCTTATTATGCGCAAAATAATTATTCCTCCACCTGACTGCGGGGACCCACCGGACGGGCCACTGTATTTCGTGCAAAAACATTTCCCGCCTGACTGCTGGGACCCATCATCTACACCTTCGCACGCAAGGAAGTGCGTCCGGGCAAAAAAAATGATTCGCCCCCCTGACTGCTGGGACCCACCAGCTACATCTTCGCACGCAAGGAAGTGCGTCCGGGCAACAAAAAAACGATTCGCCCCCCTGACTGCTGGGACCCACCAGCTACATCTTCGCAGTCAAGGAAGTGCCTGACAGTCGGGACCCACCTGGTCGAATCTTATGTAGCGTTGTCATTCTGGTCGCGGACGTGTACGTACATATATACTGGTGGATGTAGAGGCGCGCACGTGTCGTAGTAGAGGCGCGCACGTAGCATGTACACGTACGTACAGCAGCCAGGGTGCAAGAAAGAAAATACGGCCACGTATGTGTACATACGGGCGGGGTCTCGAACGCCTACTCGCGCATACGTACGGCGAGGGCTCGTGTACATGGCTGGGTCGGAATGGAGAAACAACGTCGTCGTCATGTTCATGGGGAGGCAACGGAATGCATCATGTTCATGGGGAGGCAACGGAACGCGTCGTGTTCATGGGGAGGCAACGGAATACGTCGTGTTCATCGGAGGCAACGAAATGTGTGGGAGCCAACCGGCTGGGTCAGAACGGAATGCGTGGTCGTGTTCATCGGGGGGGCTTGGACGGAACATGCGATGGAAACGAGGCCTGGCATACCGCAGAATGGAGGAAACGGACCTCCTATGTTCGGAACAGGGTCTTGTTGATCGGGAGGGGTGTGGCGTACCGCAAAACAGAGGAAACGGACCTCCTACGGTCGAAACGGGGGTCCTGTTGATCGGGAGGGGTGTGGCGTACTGCAAAACGGAGGAAACGGACCTGCTATGGTCGAAACGGGGGTCCTGTTGATTGGGAGGGGTGTGGCGTACCGCAAAACAGAAGAAACGGACCTCCTACGGTCGAAACGGTGGTCCTGTTCATCGGGAGGGGTGTGGCATACCGTAAAATGGGACTCCACGGGATACTGTTCATCTCCACCGTCGACCTCCTCCAGCCTCCACGGGCTACCGTCGACCTCCTCCAGCCTCCACGGGCTCCTGTTCATCCAGCTTCCACCGCGCGCTACTCCATCGGCTACTGTTCAACCACCCCTCCACGTCTACTGTTCATCCAGCCCTCCACCGTCTACTGTTCATCCAGCTCTCCACACCACGGGGTCCTGTTCAACCACCCCTCCACGGCCACCCCTCACCGTCTACTGTTCATCCAGCACTCCACACCACGGGGTCCTGTTCATCCAGAGGCAACGCCACCGCTCACTGTTCATCCACCCCCACCCCCCCGCAACACTCATTGTTCATCCAATCGATCGGCTTCAGTTAGTAGCAGTAGCGAAGGAATCGCTCCATCACGTTCAGTTAACAGCCATCGATCGATCGCTCGGGTTCAGAAATGAGTAGCCTACAGTGCAATCGCTCGGGTTCAGTTAGAGCCCAACGCCTCGCTCGGGTTCAGTTAGAGCCAACGCCTCGCACACACGCACGTACGTGTACGAGAGAAATGCACATCGCTCGGCCCCCGACCTCCCACCGTAACCGGCAACTCCCCGAAATTTTCCTCCCCCTCGCTTCTACCACGGTTTTTTCCGTCATGGACGGCCCAAAGAATGTCATGCAGCTGCGTCTCCGGCCCGCCCAGGACGAAAAGCCCATTTTCTGTCATGATTTTTTGTCATAGAATTAGGAGCCCACCACATCTATGATGATACCGGGTTTTGTCACAATTATCGTCATACAAGTGTCATATGTATGACAGAAAAAAAATTCGTTCAGCCCAAAATGTCACGGATGTGTCTTTTTGTTGTAGTGCTCGCTATCAAATCACACAACCCTATGTTTGCAGCAGCCTACTCCCTCATCTTCTCGCGTCTCTGTCGAACCGACTAGGCGGAACTGCCCCGCCTACCGTGCAGGAAAAGCCCCGCCCTCGACTTTTAAATACTCCCTCCGTCTAGGTGAGCAAGGAGGAGGGGAAAAGAAGAGACCTTAATGTTTGTTTGCTAATTAATAGCATTGCATGCAATGATCTAACCACTGCATGTCGTGTTTGGTAGTCTCAAGTCATTAAAAGCATGCACACCCCTCATCTCTTATTGGTTGATATGTGAGGAAACAATAAATGAGGTAGAAGTTAATGCACCATGCCGAAGTGTTTTGGGATTATTTGGTTTTTGTAAGATGACTTACACACCTAGACGGAGGGAGCATATGTTTAGAAACTACATCCGCTTAGGAATCCAATGATATACTTTTTGTGACATAGTAACTCATATTTAGTTAGTCAAATGGATGATCTAGAACTACGTGCACGCCCTATAAACCGAGACGCCTAAAAAATGAGACGGGGAGGGTAGTTCGGTACATATCTTTTTAGATCAATATAGTCGGGATTCACCAAGGAGCAAAACCAAGTGGTAGGCTGCTCCTGTCATGTTGGCGTAGCAACTCAAGCAGGGTCAGTCCGCACACGAAATGGAGACACACTTAACAGGACCCCTTTGGCCGACATGTGGCTCATCCACCGTCTTGTTCCACATGTGATGCACCAAATTACAGTTTAGAGCAACGGTTGGAACTGGAGGCACCCGGGTCGTAGCACCACAGTAGTTGAAAATGAGCGATGAGGGGTCAAATCACGAAGCCCCACCTTTCCCGCATTAAGTTGGACGGACGAAGCAACTATCATTTCACTCTAGGGCACAAGAGCATAAAGAAAAGAGAAAACCAATGATGCGTGCGGCAGCTACCTAGGGCACCCTAGGGTAGGGGTCTCCACTACATATCCTTTTTTTTGAAAGCGCCTCCACGACAAATCGGCTTCTCCCTCGTCCTCTTGAAGAAAACCAATGATGCGTGCGACGGTAGGGTTTGTAGGAGTACTACAGCATGTGAGACCACATCGTAGTAAACGGGAGAGGGATTGAGTTCGAGTCGACGCCTTAAATATGTATGGGCCACTTGGTTTTATGGGAACGAGGCAGCATTTTGGGTTCGGGGACCAGTGGAGATATAGTACGTACAAAAAATTATGGACATAGGTTCGACCGAAAGGCAATGATGCATGGGCCCTGCATTTTGATATACTTGGGGCCGCGTGAAACTTTGTACTCTACTCAAAACTAGTAAGGTACACATGCATTGAACGGATGAGATTTCGAAACCAAATTATGAATAAATACACAGTATAGCATGTAAAGCTTTGAGTCATAAATGCATGATGTAGATGTTCGTTTAGTTCTTATAGTTCATCTCATTCAAAATCAATTAGTTTTATAAAAATGTTAAGATTCATGGGGTTGTGCATTGTAAAGCATAAAGTAAAAAACAAATAATGGCAATTCATTTAGAAAAAAATCCAATTATGATACGGAAGATTCTAGAACAAAGGAGAAGTGCTTGTGTTTTGAGGTTTGTGCATTATGCTTAAGTTCAACCATGGAGTCTTCTAAATTGTACATGTGGTAGATCTGGTGGAATGTTGATGATATCCAACGGCCATTAGTGCTCGGATTTGCCATCTCTGGACTGTCGGATTAGCTTCATCCAGCGACCATCTTTCAAAGTTATTCACACACTATATAGTTCTTGTGCCATAGTTGCATGTCTTGGAGAAAAGCTACTAGTGGGTTGTACTAGCTATTTAGGAATAGAAGATGTATACATGGATGTTGTAGAGAAAGAGATGACATGGAGTATCTCAATTCCTATGAGTAGGGATTGGAAAAGAGATGTCATTTGGTTCACATCATAGGAACTTTTCTATTGAATCTAGAGATGACTTGTATCTCAATTCCTATGAGGAGGGATTATAAAAAAGATGTAATTTGGTTCATATCATAGGAACTTTTCTATTGAATATACTCTAATGTTTATTTTCCTTTGAAATTATGGGAGTATAGGAATCCATTCATATGAACCAAGTGGTTCTAAAGCTATAGAAATGATATCATGTTTATTTCCTTTGAAATGTAGAGTATATGAATCTATTCCTATGAGCCAATTGGCTCTAAAGGAAAAAATCCTATAAAAATCATATCATATAGAGTTCCTATGATATTCCTCCACACCAAAGGATGGTTGAAATTGCTGCAAGTGATACGATGGTCTTTCTTTATAGACTCCTCCCCCATCTCTATAGTTACCTCTTGAAGAGGAATGAAATGATATATACATGGTATTATGCATGTGCAATTTGGTACATGAAAACTCGGTAAAAGTTTGCAAGGTTCAAATTTTCAATAAAGCTATATGCACTGCATTTTGGAACGGAGGGAGCATACGGCAGTTGCTAACACTCACGTGGAAGATTTTGTGTGTAGGAGTGGTTGTTCTATTAAATGACATGGCAAAACTGACACTGTCGGATGCCGATCTAACGGTTCTTACGACGTTCGTCAGGAAAAGGCCTGTGGCAAACGTTTGTCGGATAATGATTTACGGACAAATGCATTGCATTGATACGTGCCCCCTCTCTCTCACGCACACGCACCCTCACGAGTCACGACTCTCCTAAGTCCTCTCGCACCCACCGTCTATCTGCAGGTAGACGTCACACACATATGTGCTCTTCACACCCTACCCTCACAACTTATAAAAACAAAAGACGCCGCACACATATTATTTTAGCTCACACGTCACACACTTATGCTATTACTCTTGTCGCGAACGTTCTTTGGGCATAGTATATTGTACTATCATGAAGAGAAGCGGTGCACGCACGCACTAGTTCTCTCACACCCACTCGCGGGTACACATAGGAGTGCATTTTTTTGAAGTTGGTACAACAAAATCACTCCACTATATATATAAGCAGGAGCCTTAGCTCTTGCTTTACTAGGGTTCCTCTCGTTCAGTCTCTCATGCTCTCCAGATCTAAGCAAGACATAGGTGGCCATACTCTCTCTCAGCTCACGGCTAGTCACAAATCCGGCTGGACAACCTCGACTGGGGTAGGGGTGTAGGTGCATCGTTCACGCTGTCGTCAGCGGCGAGGGAGGAGACCAACGGCTGCCTGCGCGTCCCGATCGGCGGCCGTGCCTTTCTCTCCGAGAGAGCGTGTGCCAGCTCGGGAGGGCTTCCGACCCCTTCTTCTTCCCTGCGGTATTGTGGCCAAGATGCGGCCTCCCGACGCCGTCTTTGCCACATGTCGACGACCCTCAGGTATATATTCCTTCGAAATCTTCCTTGCTCTATTGCCCCAGCTCCCCACTTGGCTTCGTGTGGATCTTTTTCTACTTTCGTCCTCTGTTCCAAAGCCACCTAGACTTTTACTATTATTAGAGGTTCTAAGAGGAAGAAATCATGGTTCAAACAGGGAAGAAAGTGGGAAAGCTGCAGCATGAATCTAGGACTTGGTTCTAAGAGGAAACGGGGAAACGTAGTAGATACTAGCTACCCAACCGATCTCTTGGTTGAAAAGACGAAGAAATCATGGTGGATAGCGAAGGCTGGGGGAAGTGGACCTATCTCTTGGTTGAAAAGGGAAAGAAAGTGACGGGTGTTGGGGGACAACACAAATGAGAATGAGCAGGTCTAGATATCCTGTGCTCACATAGGAAAATGTCACTGAGGAGATAAAAAATGGGACAAATGCAGACATGCTTCCTGAGTGTTTGCCGCTCTCGGCAGCCACATCTGCTTCACCACTTTATGCCCCTGCTGTCCCTACGCCCATATCGCTACCGTTAATGTAAAATCACATGAAGCATTAAGCAATGCCACCTAATGTCACTATAAGTAATGGTCTAGTGCCGTCGATAAATTGAAGCAATGCCACCACCATTTTATGAAATGCTTCTGTCTTGCTTTATTTCCCATGAATTGTGTTTTTGCAGTTACACTTAAATCTCAAAACGCTAACATTGCTTCATCCCAGTGGAACATCACAAATTTGATTGCACATTTACTGACCATGTGCTACTCTCATGATAGTAATACTAATGCTATTGTTCTGCATGTAAATCTAGTGGCAGTGTTGATGTGATGTGATGCTACTTACTTAAGGACACTTTCATACTATCAATCTAGTGCCAATTATAACACAATAGATGATGCTGTTAATCATATGCCACTGCAAATATCTGTCACTCTTTAAATAACCGTATTTCGTATTTGTGCAAACAGGGATGTCTGTCTCCATATCGTTTCGGGATGTCTATCTCAATATCATTTCTATCTGTGCAATCAAAAGCACACACCTCAGTTTTAGTAGAACTGTGCAAAATGAGATGGCTATCCCTCGCTGTCGTTGTCTAACCACCCGTCTTCCAGGTATTCCTACATTGGTAGTTACTAGGTAGAATGACCAACACAATCTAAAAGAAGTTGATTCATATGTTTTACTTCCTGATTGCAGTGTAGGGACGAGCGAAAACAATTGCATCCTAGTCTGGAATGCACTTTCTACCAGTTCATCCATGGACCGAGGACTAGCTGGCACGGCTGCACAGCGGTTTTTTGGACAGGTGCGCGGACAAGAGGCATTGTGGTCTGCTTATTTGTGCAAATAGCGGTGCTTAAATTTAGTGGAATGCACAAGAATTTCAGCTGGTCAGTACACTTCATGGTTCAGTTCAGCATTCCAACTGAGACTACAATTATAATGGGTTATTCTGGAATGAGAGAACCTAACCCTGGATGGTGGCAACAACAAAAAACCAGAGTGAACTCCAGGAAAATTAAGCCTGCCGGGAGGCCCTTTGCTCATAGAAGCCTTGCTTGTTTTTTCCTGATTTGTAAACCTTCTCACAACCTTGTCTTTTGCTGTGAACTAGTATATGTTTGTTGTGGTTTATGAATCATTGAGATGTATAAAATTTCTTAACTTATGATTTTCAAGTTTTTTATGAAGCCGAGTTTAATGTGAGTGTTCCAGATGAGCACTGGACTAGCGTGTGAACATTCGGAATTTACATTGTGGCCTCAGTTAACTGCATGAACCACTGTAACAAGATACATAGTTTCTTATATGTCAGACAACAGATTGTTGATTGTTAGCTGGTAGATAGCCTGGTGTTGAAGCAAGCTGAGCCAATGTGCTGTGTTTTGCACAACTGCTTACAAGTGGGGTAGCACCAATAGTGTTTACAAGTACTTATGTATACGTCAGCGCACAGTTCTCGAATGACTACTCTATTTCATCAAAACACACACTTCTTGTATGATAAACCGTGACAACTTATGTCTTACCATGCCATATTCATGAAAAAAACTTGTGAGGACGCATCTGTTTCGGCAACAATTACGATGGTTCTCACATGATTCACGGGCACACAAAAGTAGCAGCAGTTCCCATAGACGGATTCAAACAGAGTACTAGCCCCAGAAGGCTCGATAACAGGCAAGGTTCAGATAATTAGACACAATCCAAACTACTATTAAACACTAGTTGGGGCAACTATTTCATGCTTCGATTATATTTGGGATGGACACAAGATGGACCTTGCCATGAACATCATCGAGGATGTCCCGCAGCAGCTCAATCCTGTGAACCTTCATGAAGACAACCTTGTGGCCTTGCCACTGATAAACTTGTTTGTGGAGGCATACCACGTCATCTTCCTGCGTAATCTTGACAAGAACAGTATGCCTCACAAACGAAGGAGTAGCATTGAACTTCTTGTGCTTCAGTACACCCTGGACAACACGCCTGACAACAGTGATCCTGGAATACAACTCTTCATTGGTATAAGCGCAAATGGCTTCCAGGATCCAACAGCCTAAGAACTCTGCTTTCCCAGTGCGTATATTCAGGTCATCCGCCTCATAGCAAGTGACATGTACGACCACACAATCCTTGTCTGCATCAGGGCTCTAATTGAAACAGAAACAAATTCTGAATTACTTTCTAGTATAAGAAACACAAGTTATTTAAACCACTATGTATAGCATGGCATCGAAGCTAATGAAATTTTGCATTATTCATCACCACATACTTAGATGAAAACCACAATCGAGATCGGCAAAGAAGAAAATCA